>NC_051453.1:632103-680174 GCF_001649575.2 Kryptolebias marmoratus | reverse complement strand
GGTGGGTGGGGGGGAATAATGGAGGGATTTTGTGCTTCAAACTAAATTAAGATCATTTAAACCAGAGTCCAGGAGTTCAGTCATCATCAGAGAAATCCACAAGTTGCAAAGTTTTCTGCTTCAAAGCTTTAAATCCCGTCCCATCAAGAATAAGCAGGAATGTGGTGATCTGCTGCAGCTGCTTGTTTCCTTAAAGAAACATAAATGGAGAGCGTATATTCTCAGAGAGAAGCTGCAATATTCAGTCTGTAGGACTTTAAAGCTGGAGGAGATAAACAAGATTACAGGTTTTCTTCAGACCGACTTGCTGCTTTTTAACCAACATCACGTTTCCTAACGTCTGCAAGATGAACGTTTTCCAGACTTTTACACTGTAGCACAAAGTTCAGGACTGTCCCAAAAGTACAAATTAAATCCACTTTAAGTTTGATTAAACTTGATGTTACATGTCTGAGGATGATCAGGCTTGGGTCTGTTTGCTGAGTTAAGTTCAAACTGAAAATAAAAAACAAAAAGAATAAAAGTAGTGTTTTTAGTTCTCTCTGCTGTAGTTCAACCATAAAGAAAGAAGACCTTTTGTTTTCAGGTTTTAGGATTTAATAGCAAGAAATTCTCCTGATGTAACTAAAATTTTGTTTTCATTTGTACTTATGATAAACTTCCTCATTCTTAGCTATTTAACAGAAATTCACCAGGAGTTCATTAGAAGTTAATGGTTCATGAGAAACTAGTCGCTCATTAGTTCCTCCACAACTTTTGTTATCTGTTCTTGTTTATTCCACGATAAAACCTTTACTTTCACAGGTTCTGAGGCGTTCCTGCTCCATGTCCTTTTCATTCTCACCTTAGTTGGTAACTAGGCCCCGTTAAACAGCTGCCGGTCCGTCTGTCTGTCCTGGGAGCAGGGACAGGGACAGATGGGGGTCAGGATACTATAGGCGCCGGCTCTCTGTCACTGCTGTACAGCACCGTTTGAGGTCAGAGTCCAAGTTCAGAAGCTTTTCAGTGTCGGATCAGGTCTTTGGTTCCTTCCTGTGCAAACAGTTCTCAGGTGTCGGACGGATCACCTGCTTCCTGTTTTCTTCCGTTGTTTTCTGGCTCCACATTTAGCTTCGACGCAGTGACGTTACTGAGAGGCAGCTGGGATTCTTCCAGCATTCAAGCTCCTCTCAGCAACAAAACTCTAATTTAAGTTACTAACCTCCTGTATCAGATGTTTGATAGTAAAGCAAACAGGAGCAAAACCACTGGAAGCTTAATTAAAGGCATTTTCTTAAGGAATGCATATCACCCTTCGACTTTCAGACGTATCTTGTGTTGAGAATTGTCAAAGCTCAACATGTCACAGCCAGAGTCTGTGTTGTGAATGACTCTCAGCTCCTACCACACCAAATAAACTGAGTTACCATCTGCAACAGTGTTTGCTCCAAATGTTCATCAGTTGTAGATGTTCATCTAATTATTACTTTCTGCACGTTTCATGAAAATCTGAGATATTTTGCTAATAGACAGACACGTACACTGAGACCTGAGCAGAAACATTATCGTCTGTTTTCACCTTTTGTTGGGGGGAGGGCGATGAAAACGTGCGTCAGTAGATGCGTCAGCCATGTTCACATCCGTCGGGTGAAAATGAATTAACTCCAAAAAGCGCTGGGCATTCCCTCAGGTTCAGAAACACGATGCTGGTGTCTTTAACGGAGTACAGATTGTCTGTAAAGTTTGCACCTGTCTCATCTCCTTCTACTCTCTCATTGTGAAAATACAAACATCCCATAATGACAATAAGATTAACATGCTCTGAACTCCTAATTACCCTCCTGCAGATCCTCTGTTCCCCTTCTATTGGCAGAACATTTTATTTGTTTGCTTTACTTTTTATGGCGTCATGTTTCAGGCCCGGATTGTTGGGATTCTGACACCCGTCTGAAGGGCTTTTTAAGTGTCTCAAATGTCACATAGCATCCACCCCCCCACCTTAAACCCCATCAATCCCCAGCTGCACACCCGAGCCCTCAGCTCTTATCACTGGCCACTCGGCCCCTGACGTCTGCACTTTAATAAGAGCCGTTTGCTATTCTTATAACTCAACTCTGGAGCGTTTGAGGGGCAGATTTATGTCCTCCGTCTGCTTCTTCTCTTCTGCATCACTTTTGGTGGTGAAAATGCTTCATCTTGTGGTTTGCTTTGAGCTCTGAGCAGGTTTGTGAGCAGATACACAACCATGAGCTCCAGCCTCGTCAACTCTTTAGCCAAAATGTACGATCCAAACCCGCTTCCTGGAAGGAAGTTGTCCCTGAACGCATCGGACAGGCCTCACCACGATGCTTCCCTGCGCTGCATGGAGAGCAGAATGGACTCCCTGAGCTCCCAGATGGAGCACCTGCTCAACATGCAGCAGACCGTGCTGACCCGGCTGGACGGGCTGTCCCAGGACGTGAGGGGAATGGGCCGGGACCTGGCCTCCATGTGTGAGGAGGGCAGACGCGGGTCCGGGGTGGAGGCCGTGTACAGGGAGCTGCGCGGCGCCTTGGAGGGTCAGGGGCGCAGGCTGGACGGGGTGGAGAAGCTGCTGGAGGGCACCCAGCAGGTGATCAGCCTCATCGGGGAGGTGGTGAAGAACTCCAGGCTGGTGGAGCTTTTATTCAAGCAGCCTGGAAACAAAACCAGCAGGAAGGTGAGAACATCCTGCAAGATGGGAGCAGAAACGGAGCAAATATTCCCTCTGAGGTCATGATGGCAAATCAACAAACGGCTGCTGAAACTCTACTTTGTCTTATTTTAGCCATTCTTAGTTCATTTAACTTTATTTGCAAATATTTCTCCCATAGGAGATTTCTTTAGAGCTTTCAGAAACACTGATGTCTTCAGCATGCTCGGTGTTTTTGGTACCACTCTGCTGCTTTTAGTTTACAGCTAAACTTCTGCTGCTTTTAGCTTTTAGCTTGTCTTCTGCTGCTTTTAGCTTTTAGTTTGTCTTCTGCTGCTTTTAGCTGGTGTTTTGCTACCTTGAGTAGTTTTGTACCTCATTGCTACATTAAGCTTTTAGCTACTATTTTGAAGTTAGTGTTTATTACTTTTAGCTTTTTTAATAACTCTGTTTCAGAGTCGCTCAGCATTCACGCTGAATTTTGCTTCGTCTCTGTTTGTGCTGACCTTTGACCTGCTGTAGTTCTCAGTAATGTTAAGTAGCCCCCCCCGCAGATGTTCCTGTTTGCCTCTGAGGTGTAAATGATTGGAGTCAGACCCGTTATTGTACTCAGACCCCCGAGCCTTTATCAGAAACGGGCCGGACGGCAGCTGGACAGTCAGAGAGCCACTTCTGAGTTCTGCTCTGAGTGGGTGACTAATGCTGTGTTCTGGTTCATCATCGCAGGGAGTGTGGAACATTGTGAACCCAACAACGAGGTTCTTGTCTCTGATTGTGTTGTTGTAGCCTCTACCCTTCATATTCATAACAAAGGATTGATCTAAAGTCGCCCCTAATTTGATTAAAGCTTCCTTAATGAGCAAATCTTTCCTGTTACAGAAAACGAGTGACCTTTCCTCTTCAAGTGTCGACGTCTGCCTGGCAGAACATTGTTCTTGAGTTATGGTGCCGCCCCAGCAACAGAAACAAACATCTCGCTGTCGTACAGATGGAAATATCTGACCTGGCAGCACAGTTCTCAGCGTTACTTTCCCTCAGAGACATGTTGAAAAACTGCTGGTGATAAAAGCCTTTTTAACATGATTAAAATTCTGTTTCCACAGAACTTTTTTTTAGTTCTGTGACAGATATGAAAACAATCAGAATGTAAAATAAACAGAACAACAACAAAAGTGTCCAGCAAAGTAAAAACA
This sequence comes from Kryptolebias marmoratus, assembly GCF_001649575.2. NCBI lineage: Eukaryota > Metazoa > Chordata > Actinopteri > Cyprinodontiformes > Rivulidae > Kryptolebias > Kryptolebias marmoratus. The sequence continues at coordinate 676,331 of NC_051453.1, read as the reverse complement.
ACAACAACTAAATATATACTGGGTACACACCTGGTATGTACTGGGTACACACCTGGTATGTACTGGGTACACACCTGGTATGTACTGGGTACACACCTGGTATGTACTGGATACACACCTGGTATGTACTGGGTACGTTCCAGGTACTTTCCTGGTACACAGGTCCTTCTGAGTACACAGCTCCGGGTACTTACATACAGTATATAGTACGTAGCAGGTACGTATTGGTTATGCACCTGTTACCAGGTAAACTTGTATTTACCAGGTATGTACTGGGTACTTATTGGGTCTGTACTAAGACCTTACAATCTACACATCAGGTACTTATCCTGACGGGTAATATAAGAGAATAGGATGGGGGGAAAACGACTCAAAAAGAGAACTTTTTAAATATATAATGTGTTCCCTTTTTTATCTTTTCAAGGCAAAGGATGACAAAGACAAAACCAAGCAGAACCTGAAGGGAGGGAAGGCTCAGAAGAAACAGAAACCTCAGGACTCATCAGGTGAACTAAAAACACACAATTATCTGAAATCTGTGAAAACATGAGCTCAGAATACAGTGAATCCCCCCAATAATCATCAACCGTTAATCCGACGAAAACAAAAAAAGACCCAAGCGTTCTCTGAAGGAATGCATATCGCCCGCCGCCTTTCATGCTAAACTTTTAAACTCTGATGATGAGAAATGATAAATTGTAGATCTCATGTTATATTCTGAGCTGCGGTGAATGACTCTCAGCTACTACCATGTCAAACTTTAGCTCCATATCTGTAAAACTGACTGAGCTTGGAGATAAAAACATAAAAACATTATCAGAATTATTGTGGCAACAGCAGCAATGCTTCAGAAGCCTGTTTTCATTGTGACGTTTTTTGTGACATGATGACAAAATTCAGTGTAAAAAGTTTGACAGTTTACACCTAACTCATCCTACTATTGTTCAGACAAAGTTCTGTTAAACAGTGAGTACAGGGTGACAGTAAAACACACCCAGAGGTGAGTGTGTTCTACTTTAATCTTGTTCTACAGGCTGGTTTCCTCAGATTAGGATCAGATAAGGAAATACTGGTGCCAGGAGGACACGTAAACGCAAAGTTTCCTCCTGGGTGTGTTACTAACCACTGACGACGAACTTACCAAGCACTGCTGGTTTTTATTTAAAAACATGAGAAGATGAGAATTAAATCTAATCCTACCTGAGATAACCAATTCAATGCCTTAAATGAATGGTATAAGTAGCATTTTGAGCGTTTTCACCGTTGAAACACTGACTCGTCTCTTTCCTTCGTGACGATGACTCAGGTAGTTTGGCACGCCTGTAATGTCGTTTCGTTGCAGTTATTAGAGACACACACACACACCTACAGTGAGCCCACATCCTCACATGAACTTTGTTTTACTTAAACTGGAAATCTGAGTACCTGACATGATGAAACCTGTGGCTTTTCTACTTCCAGGACAGACTCTGTGGGTTAAAAAGATCTGTTGTAAAATCTGAAGTTTAAAACAAATTATCTTTTTTTCCACTGTGTGCACACAAGAAGAGGTAATATTCATGCTATGATATAATAATAAAAAAAGACCACATCTGTTGGTGTTTCTTTCTTAAATTATTGATCAACCTCAGCAGAAATGAGTGAACAATTAACTTTCTTTTTCCTCACTAGTCTGTATGAAACTGGTCCCCTCATGCAAAACAAGGTTTTTATGGTAATTCATTTCAAAATGTGAAGAAAGCAGCAAAACGTTTTGTTTAAAGAGCTACATTTTATTTGAGACTGAGTGCAACGTTACTACCATTAAACGGTAAACCTGAAAACAACGTTGAGTTTTAGTTGAGAAACGATCAAATAGTTGATGTGGCTGTTTGGTTCTGATCTGCTTCCTGTAAAGTTTCCAGGATGCTCTTATGGACTGAAAAACTGGTTGGAAAATGAGTCACGTTACTGAAACACAGCTGTTGCATGAATTCAGGTGTTACTTTTTAAATTCAGGGTGACTTTAAGTGGTCCCTATGAACTGAAAACAGGGTTTTTATGGTAATTCATTTAACTGAACAGCTTGATTTATCGTAGAAAAGTCGTTAAAATCAGAGCAGAACTCAATTTCACTGTTTTCCAGCCAATAAGTGTTCCATATTTTCACCTCATCTGGACTAAAATAACTGATCAAACAACAAGAATTCTTAGGATTAACCAAAATGTATGAAAAGCTTCAAAAAGCTCTTTCTTTCAGTTTCAGATGGTTCCTGTCTGAATGAGTCGGCGCTGCAGAAACAGGTGGAGAAGCTCAACAGGGAAAACTCTGAGCATTACCAGGTGAACACAGACGCTGACGTCCAGAGCGCCGAGGACGCAGGAAGTAAAGGAAGGAGACAGGAACCGGCGGAGCTGATCCTGCAGGGGTCAGACACTCCTGCAGGACAAGCAGAGGACACTGAGGGCCGAGAGGACGATGGAGAGGACGATGGAGAGGATGTCTTCGACGACACCGACGAAGAGGAAGAGGAGCAACAGGCAGAAGATGTGACAGAGCAGAAAGAGGAGGAGGGTATAAAGAAACAGCTTACAGAAGAAGAAGAAGAGCCATCAGAATCAGGGAAGGACATGGGCTCCCAGGAAAGGTACTGATGTCAGATCTGGAGTTTATTTAGATTTCTTCATGCAGTCATGACTGCTTCTAATGACACCTTCTTTGTTTTGGCTTTTAAAATGTCCGAAGCTCTGAAGACGCCGGAGCTGCCAGCAAACGTTGCGTCACAGAGGAAGACCTGGTGAAGGACGACCTGAAGAAGAGCAGAGTGGAGGACAGGAAGCAGGACAGTGCTGAGAGACACACGGGGGAGGCCTCCAAATCTGACCAAACAAAGGCAGAAGCTGAAGAGCCGGCTGTGAAGGAGTTCATGATTGGTGAGCATCAGAGTGCTCCAGTGGCTTTTTGTTTGAAACACAGAGCAAATCGTCACACAAATGTGGAATTTTTTCCACCGATGGACCTTTGCTTCCAGGTTATGTTGCTGCATAATTTACAAGAAATAGAAAATATTTGGACAAAAGCAAGTGTTTTCCATAAAAGATGCATGTAAGGCTGAGGGTGGGAGCTCATAGAAACTCAGCTGCTCATGTCAGTAACACCGTGCCTGCTCCAGCGTCACCAACACGTCCGGCACGCCGAGTTTAGAGCAGATAATGAGTCGCTGGCGTGCTGCTATTTTCAGCCACTTTGTTTCCAGGCAGCAGGACCTCCTTCTCCATCTCTGCTTCTTCATTTCACCTGTTTTTGTTCTGTTCTCATCCAGAATCAAGCCCCCCACCGTCAGCACCTTTCGACCACCGCATCGTGACCCCCAAACCCCATCAGATAGCCACCTACTACACCATAAACAGGGATGAGGTTCTCGGCGGGTGAGAGGACACACTCAGACTCACACACTGAAAACGTTTGCTTCTCTCTAATGAATTAAGAGAAGATTTTTCAGCCTGCGATGGGCCGGCTAATAGTTTTATTTTAAAGACCTTTGAGCTGCCTCCTAAAAATGATTGTGACCCTCAGGGGCCAAATGCAAACTAACATTCCTCTGTAATGTAATGTGCTGCAGCTAAATGCAGCCTCTCAAAGTGAAGATTACTTCTCTGCATTCCTGACTTAATGACAAATTTCTGAAACTATAAAACCACTTCTATATATTACAGCATAATTTAAGATTAAATCCATAAAGTCCACCACTCTCTTTGTGTTTGTCCTTCTTTAGGGGGCGTTTTGGACAAGTCTACAAGTGCCTGGAGAAGTCGTCTGGTCTGACTCTCGCTGCCAAAATCATCAAAGCTCGGAACCAGAAGGAGAAGGTGCAGTAAGAAACATCAGCTAGTGCTGAGGATGTTACAGAATCCATGCACCAGATTAGACTCAACAAACCTGCAGCACAAACTGTAAATGTGTCGAGTTCCTGCCGATCATCCTGAACAAAACCTGTGGTGCAGCTCCGTGCTGAACTACAGGTTCTTTGTGTTTCTCACATGAACAGTTGTTTAGCTCCCTCAATAGAAAATGTGCTTTTTTAAATTTCTATGCTTGGAGAGATCCAACTATGCTGCAGACAGAAGCAGCTTTAGACATACAGACACTGCACTGACGCTATTAAGCATCAAATAAACAAATAAATGCTGTAAATAAAAATTGCTGCCATGGCCGTTTAGGAGGAAAAACATGAGAAATGTGTTTCCATTGTTGTGACTGTTTGATATGTTGAAAACCTCTCAGTATTTTTTTTAAATTCACCTTATTTCCCTTTTTCTTTTGTCACAATTAGTCAAAAAGCCAAATTAAATTGAGTTTTCCTGCCTTCTATAATTTCTTCCAACTCATATCTTCTGAGGTTTGTTGGGTTATCCAACCAACAACCAGGCTAACTTAATTAAACACAACACACAGCTCATCTAGTGTTGAGTTTGAACATTTCAGTCCTTAAATGACCTGTTTGTGTGTCAGGAGGTGGTGAGGAATGAGATCCAGGTGATGAACCAGCTGAACCACGCCAACCTCATCCAGCTGTACGCCGCCTTCGAGTCACGCAACGACATCGTCCTGGTCATGGAGTAGTAAGTGTGTTTCAGGACGTCTGTTTGATGCTCCGAGCTCCATCCGCCTGTAACCGTGTGTGTGTGTGTGTGCGCGCGCTGCAGTGTGGAAGGAGGGGAGCTGTTCGATCGCATCATTGATGAGAACTACAACCTGACAGAGCTCGACACGGTGCTCTTCATACGGCAGATCTGTGAAGGCCTGCAGTACATGCACAAAAATTACATCTTACATCTCGATCTCAAGGTAAATCTGGTTGTTTTCAGGTGTACACATCCATCAGCAGCTTCTTGGAGGAGCAAACCGTAGTTGTTTTAAAAACTGTTTGAAAGCATCAGTCAAATCAGATTTCTGTTCTTTTTCAGCCAGAGAACATTCTTTGTGTCAGCAGAGCTACGAACAAGATCAAAATCATTGACTTTGGTCTTGCCAGGAGGTAAAATTGATAGAAAGCTCAACTGATGTAACTTTTGTAAAACATGACTCAGGAGTCTTGTCTTCCACAGATACAAACCCAGAGAGAAGCTGAGGGTTAACTTTGGAACGCCTGAGTTTTTAGCTCCTGAAGTCATCAATTATGAGTTTGTTTCATTCCCTACGGACATGTGGAGCCTCGGCGTCATCACATATATGCTGTGAGTTACCCTGGCCAGTCTTTGGAGTAACAGGTTTGATTTTTGGCAAGTATTGACACAGAAAAGCCCAACAACATGAGGTAACAAATGGATCCACAGCAACCAGTCAGCAGGAGGAGGAGCAGAGATTATCTGTGTCAGAACCCAACACATTTGTCTTCCTGACCTCCGTCTCCCGTCTCCCGTCTCCCGTCTGTCCAGGCTCAGCGGCTTGTCTCCGTTTCTGGGGGACGACGACAACGAGACGCTCAACAACATTTTGTCCTGCCAGTGGAACTTCGAGGAGGAGGAGTTCGCCGACATTTCCGACGAAGCCAAAGACTTCATCACACGCCTGCTGGTGAAGAGCAAGAGCTGGAGGATGAGTGCAACGGAGTCCCTCAGACACGGCTGGCTGTCAGACCAAAACCTGCACTACCGACTACATCAGAAGGTAAAACAGCTGCACCGAGAAATGATTATTAAAGAATAGATTCATGTTGATGCACCACTGACTGCAGGAAACAACACTTTGTTACATACATATAACTCTGCAGACATTGTTCTGTAAAAAGCTTTAAAAGGGTGAGAGCAAAACAACAACAAAAAAACGTTAATATCCCAGATAAAATGTTTTCTTTACCCTAAAATGAACTTTTTATGTGAAAACACAGGGAGTCCCTGCAGCACAGAACAAATTTAACACTGAGCTCCACATTTTTAGTTAATAAAGTGTACTTTACACTAAAAATATGTTTTGTGAGCCTGTTTCATCTTTTAAAAAAGTGTTAAAAAAGTGTTTCATGTTGCAGAAAAACAAGTGCCACTCCAGCCGTGTTCCTCCCCCGGAGAGCTGAACAGGTCAGACTTCCTTGTTTTTTTTAATATTTTCTGTGAACTCACAGGATGAATTTAAAAACTGATTTCAGTTTTTCCTGCTAAATAAAAGCGTTTGGTTTGTTTCCCTTTCAGAGACGCGGAGGCTGTCAGTTTGCTTTGTGATATAGAAGGGCCCCGGAGCCCAACACTTGGACCAATACTGCTGTACCTGTATGGCCTCTGGGTTGCTACTCTCTGCCTCTCATTTATACCTTTGCATCGCTGCACATCGTGTAGGGCTGAGCTGGAAATAAAAACAAACTTTTTAAGCTACTTTTTCTATCGTCTGCTTGCAGAGTTGGTTGGTCTAAATACTATAAAATACTGCAACAAGTGTCACTTTTATGATTGCTGAATGTACCACTGTAAAAACTAAAAGTTAAGTTAATATTATGCAGTCCAGGTTTATTTTGCATGCTTTGCACTTTTCTTTTTTTACCACTTTCTCCAGAGAAATTTAGTAAAGAAAATATTAAATATTAAGCTGAATATTTTTGTGAAAGCAGTTTTTTTTTTCCTTTTAATTTACAAGTCTTATCACAAAGTTACTCAGATAGAAGTTGGTTTAAAGCCCCCCCCCCATTAATTTATTCTGTAAATAACGCAGCACAGCTCATTATTTGTGCGACACTTTTAGCTGTTTTCCCTGCAGCCTGCTTCTCTTTCTGTCTGCGTTGATGTTGTTTTGCTTCGGCAGTTTGGAGTACCCCTCTCACCTTCCATGAAGGCATAACTAACAACACGTACTACCTACGAATGATTCATGTTAATGACTGAAGTGGATCCTTATGTTCATTTATCTGCTGGTTCAACACCAGTATGTACTTGAAGTGCAAAGCTTTTTATTCAACATGTTATGTTTTATGCCAGTAGAAACAACACGTACGTATTATCCTCATCATTTAAGTATAAATGCACAGATCAGGTTGATGAAGAGCCGACAACAAAAAGTTTCATCCTCTAAAGTTTTGGAAAGTTGTCTGATTGTTTGGTGCTCGGGTGTTGGCTCTTCCATTTTGAATTGAAAAGCTTTGTGTTTTAAATATTTTTTCATCAGAATTTACAATACCATTTTCAAGTTTTCTTGTGAACTTATCTGATTTAGATAACTGTAGAACATGAATACTTTAATAAATGATGCACAAAGAAAATTGTGTTTTCTGAACATTTTTGACAAGGATGTTTGCTGATCCTTGTTTATTTTAGAGGTTGTCATTTACTGAGCTCGTATTATGTTAGCTAAGACTATAAAACTTTTTACAGTCTGTGCTGTAACAACAAAACAAGTATCTTAGCAAACATGAGCGTTAGTACTTCCTGTGTAGACTTTTGAGGTTGCAGTCTGAATACATCCTCAGCTTTTTACTGGAAAATGTAGGTCTGTCACTGGTTTACACATCAAAAGAAAGAATAGCTTTTTGTTTTTCATGAAGAACCTTTAAAGGCCTACAATACCTTACAAATCTGCTCATAAAATTGTTATTTTAATAAGAAAAAGCTCTAACTTCCTCCTCATCTGCGGACCAAAAATCAAATATGCCTGAACACACAAACAGTTCTGCTGCTCAAAAGTAAATGTTTGACGGGCAAATAAAGAACAAGACTCCTCTGTTTGCTGATAACACTTTCTGCAAAATAAAGCATAATGGCATTATTATTATTATCATTTGTTTAGATCTGTGTTGAATGAGTTGGTCTCACAGAGTAGACCACATTTTATCTCAGCACTGGTAAAAATGTTTAAACATCTTGTTATTACTAAAAAGAGTGTTTGCAGCTGAAAACATTCTTTACCAATTTGTAACTTTTCTTTAGAATTTTTCAAAAAACTTTCAGTGTCGATTTCTGATCAAACAAAATAAAGAATACTTCATACTGATCTGGAAATGCTGCAATATTTATTTATAAATAATAAAAAAGCAACACAGAAAATGGACAAAAATAAAACAAAATAAAATACAAAATGATATTTTGTTAAATGTCTAGATCAGTCATTCCCAAAGTTTTTAGCTTCTGACCCCCAAAATAACAATGGCAAAGCTTTATGACCCTAGATATCCTTGAACTACACAAATGTTGTTAAAAATAGTAAATAAACTAAAACTGTGATAACGATAGCTTAAACTCATACAGTAGGTTTTTTTATTTATGACTATTGTTCTCACCTTTTATAACAATTATATATACAATTTTATATATATATATATATATATATATATATATATATTGGTAAAGATAGTTTTATATTTTGCCTGCTTTCTGTGCCTTTAACCTACATGAAAATGCACTTTTAGTCCTACATACACGGTAACCTGCACTACTCCTCCCTGTCGTTAGGGGGCGATACATCCAGAGTTGGCGGGCAGTTCCTATTGGCTGAAGCCGGTGTTCTGCTGCTCGCTTCCCATTGGCTGAATCGGCAGCCGCTTCCGCCTTCGTCACGCCCTGATCAGCGGTGCTCAGTTTGTTTTACGGATGCTGAGAGGTCCTCCTGTCGGTTCCCAGGCGCAGGCTGTGAACTCACGGACGGATTTGATCGGTTCTGACGGTTGTTTCCGGCGGCGGACAGCAGACCCTCACCCCGGGAAGACATGGCTCAGAGCTCCGCAGCAGCTAGCAGCGGCTCCTCGGCGAACGGAGCGGCTTTAAAGAAGAGGAACGTGGCTGTCATCACCGGCATCACCGGGCAGGTAGGGACTGTGAACCGAGGTAGATGAGTTAAAGTGAAAGCTGCATTCATTTGGCTCTGCTCGGTGCTCGTTTAGCTTTATGCTGCTTAAAAGGAAAAACAAAACATTTATCAGTTTAACTTCTGCTGCAGGAGCTGAAACTGAAGTTTATCTGGAGTTTCTGAGCAACCAGGAAATAACATTTATTACAGCTCCTGTTGGGTTTACAGCCTGGGGTTAATGTGAATATTTGCACATATTTATAGGCGGAAATTCCACATTGCAGTGCTTTGTGGGTCAGTTTACAGAAACACTTATTCATGCTAAAACATAGATGTCCTCCTGTTTTCTCTGCCCTCATCTGTCGTTTTATTTACCCTGATCCTCCTGAAGTGTTTGTTTATAGTCAGAAATATCAAGCTTCCTGATCAGTCTGTTTGTTTTAATGATTTTAAATGTGGAATTCAAGCAGACATATCTGATGCTTCCTGGATCTCTGTCTCTTTCAAAACATTTATATCTGCACTAAAAGGCCCACAGGCTGCCTGACAAAAAGATAACATGCAGTTTCAATATTTCTGTTAAATATTACAATAAACCCACATTTTCCTCACTCCTCTCCTCTTTAGTGTTTAGCTACATTCTTTTAAATCAGCTGTTGGCATGTTTTGATAATAGGGATCCATCTTATTGTCAAATATATCCCTAAAGTCTGATTTGGATCTTGGATATATTGCAGTACTTTGTGATATTGTTTTTGTGCACTCTGATATCGTGACAACAATAGCTTCAGGATTTATTGTGCAGCCCTGGTTGTTTTCTTCTCAGTCCCATTTCAGCTGACCTCACTTCCAAACCAGGGTCCTAAGTAGTCTGAAATTAAATAATCTCAATTTTAGGCCGTAAATCTGTGCAGATATGCCATTTTCAGCCTTAAAGTACATTCAGTTATATCCTAAAGTTGTACGTTCAGTTTTCATTGCTTAAATTTGAATCAGAATGGGCTTTCAAAGCTCTTAAAAAGAATCAATAAATCTTGCAGAAACCCTGCAAACTAACTAACAAACACACGATATATTACTGCTGGTGATGTGGCGCTCCATCAAAGGGCTGAAGCAGTTTTCCAGACGCTGAAATGTTTCATTTTGTCGCGGTTCATGTACAGACCTTTGGGAAATGATCAAATAAAATTTTACCTTGACCTTGATTTGCAGTTAGGAGAAAAGAACATGCATGCACTTTTTGTGAAGCAGTAAAGATTACACCAAAATATATATATATTATAATCTATAAATAGCAAAGTTATGGGTTTAATAAAACTGTTACCAATTAAAGTTTAATTTGACATGATCTTGAGTGACTGTAGATGAGAACCTTCATTTAAGAATAACACTGTGGATAAAAATAACAACAAACCTGTGAAATACCAGCCAGAAAGTGACTGATGAAGACTGAAGAAGCAGATAATTCCTCTGCTGTCCACCCAGGAACTTCAGTCAGTTTGGTTTAATAATCACAAACGGGTTGAATGAACTTTCCTTTTAATCAAATAATTTGTCATAAAGCACCACTTTTTAAAACATGTTTCAAACGCCTGCTGTGTCAACATCCGCAGTGATTTTATTAGCAGCCTGTAGGAGTCTCAAACTAAAACGAGTTAAACTTAAACTCAGACGCTGACGTCTTAGCTTCTGAAACGATCAGAGGGATAAATCATTTTAAACGGTAACAGTTTCTCTCGCTTTGGGCTTTAACATTCAGAGAGAAAACTGAACGGTTCATTTCAGCTACAGCTGTATTTGATAAATTATAGGTGTTAGCGAGGTGCATCCATCAGCAATATTTAAGCTGAAAGAATCACCTGGAGGCTTGTCTCTTATAATTATATTATAGTCTTATAGTAGAAGTCCACCACCTGTTCGTTTACTAAGAAACTAAACCATCTTTTGCATTTTGCTTTTGTGACTTGAAGGAAACGGATTTACTCCAGCCAAAGGGTTGTTGTAAGAAAATGCTTGTTGGATGCCAGTTTTCTAATTAAAACAACAAAAAAAATCAAATATTTGTTTGAAACATTGAATTTTACGTCAGTTTAATGTGACGTTTCTCTCAAATATAAAAGTCAAACCTTTGTGGATTACAGTAGAAATGGATTTCAGAGCTGCACTGATCTGACACTAGGGGGCAGCAAAAACCAGTTTTCCTTCACAGCACGGAGTTATCATCACCTTTAAACTGACCTGAAACTTGCCAGCTGCCACATTATTCCAGTTCATATGCTGTGTGCTGGAATATGTCACGGCTCCAGCCTGGTAGAGTACATGTGACCCTGCTGAGGAAAAGTTAATGTGTTCAGCAGAGTGATTAGGAGTAAAAAGCTGACCTTGGTGTTATTTGTGACAGACTTCAGCCGGTCAGATAAAACTTCATGCCTGATTGTTTTATCAAATATTGTCTTTTTTTATTGTTACAGTCTCTGTGCCTGAAGGTCAGAAAGTCTGCCTCATGACCATAAAATACACCCTCCCAGCTAGAGTTTCACAAAAACCAACTAACTCGCAGTCTAACCTCAGTTTCTTCTGTTTTTCTGGACAGGATGACGTAAAACTGTGTTTTATAACGAGGTCATGTGTCTGACAGAGTGCACGGGCTAAAAGCAAAGAAATAATTCAACAAAAGTAACAGTTCTAGTGATGAAAAACCTTTTTTATTATTAATATTAGTTGTCATCTCTGCTGGTTGTACAGATGCTGTAAATGGATCTGAAACCTTCAGCCACTCGAAACAAAGGAAAAAGAAAAGTGTTGGTTTATTCAAGTTGGGGAGTTTAGTGTAAATAAAGTTGTTAATCTAATATTTATATTAAGACTTAAAGTTTGTTTACCATTGAGGAAATGTTTTCCATTGTCCAGAATCACAATATAAAGTCATTAATGTGTGTATATTTATATAAAACTCTGTTAAAAACCTTCCTGCTGTGAGCTTTTTACAGCCATCGTAGTTTGAAGAACTCCTTTGGTTCAGTTTTCAGTTTGTGCTGTTAGATCTTGTTTTTATTCCTTTATTTAGTGAGTTATTTTATTATCGGAGGGTAGGAAAAGCTTTTTAATTCAAGTTTATGGATGTTTTTGTGTCACAGAAATATAAGTTTGTGCAGTTAACCGTGACATCTTCAGACAGGTTCAAGTAGAGTTGTAGTAATAATTATATAATTTATTAATGCAAAGTCATGGTTCACAGCCAGAGCTGACCCTTCTTACATCCATCTGAGGATGAAGATATTTGTGTCTTTTAGTAAGCACATATTTTAAAACATTTTGACTATAAATGTAAAGTAACTCAATCAAATGGGATTTAAATAATAAAGCAGAAATAAAGCCTGACACAGATTTTGGTCAGATTGTTCATTCGGGCTTATTTTTACTTCAGGAGACTTGATCTCACCGTGTTTGAGGGTTTACACATGTGACAGTGTGATATTTAGCGGCGTGCACATGCCTGTTTCTGACACCAACCTGAGGGCTGTTTTCTGTTCAGAGGCCATCGTTACCACCTGACTGGTCCCAGAACAGTGCCCAGCTGGAAAGTCACATTCCTGTGTCCAGCAGCTCTTTCCAAGCCCCCATCTCTTAACAGACACAAAGAATAACAGCATTAATTCATTTTTATTTTGCCGGTCACGCCATTTGCTGACGAATCCTGAGAAGTCACGCAGGAGGCGGGCGGGCATCTGGATACACCATCTCAGAAGTCACCGATCAATCACCTCTCTAACTACTGTCCATAAATTTCAGGGCAGCGTGCTTTCTGAGCGCTGTCCCAGTGTGAAGTATTGAGGCGAGGTGGTGTGAGTTATAGGAGACCACCTGAGTGCAGCAGGAGAGCCAGGGTTACCTCTCTGTTCGACAATAAAACTTCACTTTGAGCTTCTTTCACTTTTGTGAGCCCTCAAACAGTTTGCTGCTCGTCCTGGTACTTCTCTTCCTTCATCCTTTTGTTCTTGTTTGATAAAGTTACTCCCTCTACGCCTCCTCCCGCTCACTCCGCCGTCAGTGGCGAGGATAAAACCTCAGAGAGCGCCAGGAATAATAATCATAAAGCTAAGAATCCGTGCACACATCTCCTCTGGTGCTCATAATGGCTGCTGATGGCTCCTCTCTCTGACAGAAGTCTGGCTCCCGCCGCTCGCAGTTGTAAAAAGCTGAATTAGCCTCAACAGTGGAGTTTATGAACCAACGAGTCAGATGGTGAGGAGAAACTAAATTTAATCTAAACGATAACCACACAGAAATATTTATTTCCTCAATGAAACTGATCCAAAGTTCCTCAAAGGCTGATAACAGTCTTCATCTGGTGCTAAAAATTCACATTTTTTTGTATCTTTGTTAAAAGATTTGGTTAGCAGGTTTAAAGAGTTGTGGTAAAATATCTTATTTAATGTGTTAGTGCTTTTTGTTGACCACATTATTTCACCAAACAAGAGCTAATAAAGTTCATTTCTCTCAGTGTTCAAAGAAAGATTTCGCCTCGATGCTGTTTTCCTCTGATGAGGTTTATATTCTGGGGTTTCACTGCCTTCACTTCATTCCCTGTAGAACCGTTGACCACATACTACATACATACAGTCAGAACTTCAGCTGAAAGGGCAGTGTTTGTTCATCTACAAGCTGTGAAAGTTGTGTCTTTTGTGTGTGAGCAGTTAAACAAACCTGGACTTCAATGACTTGTCAGGCAACACAGAAACTGATTTTATCAACGGTCAAAAAGTTACATTATCGCCTGCCGCCAAAGGAGAAATGTGGGGATCTAATCAGCTGTAACAAACACAAAAATGATATAATTTTACAGATAGCTGAGAGTCATTGCCAACACATTGTCACGATATTTGTTTCTGTGAGCTGTGATCTAAATGAGCTGAATTAAAAACCAGTTGATCCAACAATTAAAACAACTTGTTGGCTGCTTGATAAAGATCTCATATCACCTGCAGGGTGTTTGTAGTTGTGTTAGAATTTGTCTAAGTGAAGAATATCTCAGATTTGTAGGTTTTCTGACGTCTGAACCTCATTACTTCCTGTCAGAGACACGGCTGAGTGGTTCAAAAGTCGAGGAGAGTGTTTCAGACTTGTGTTATAATGCTGTGTGTGTGTGTGTGTGTGTGCTGGAGCCTGGATTGCAGCTTCATCACACCATATCAGGCATAATTGCAGCGTCAGGCTTGCCAGCTTCTGCCTGCGGTTTAAAGAAAACACATTAAAGTGATTCATTTGTAGCGTGCACACAATGACTTATAATTTCACTTTGCTGTCCGTCTGCAGGCACGAAGACCGACATCTTTAAATGTTGAACCGTCAGAAAGGTTTTCCACACAGTCCTTCTTTGCCCTGATGTTGGACAGGTGCTCTGATTATGAATCTAAATGTCTGAAGACGTCTCCTCTTGCTTCTGATTCACCAGCAGAGGGTACCAAAATCAAACTTTTCTTTTCTTCTTTAACCACAAAATTAGGTTTCTTAAAAAATGGACAGAAAAACGCAGTTTAACCAAGAACACTTGGACTCTGTGGACATTTATTGCAAAGTTCTGTATTTTTGCATAAATATGCTCCTTTAGTGTGAGGAAACCTGCACACACAGCAGTGTCACCTTTCAATGGGAATAAATATCCACCCTTCATACTGGTGGGATAATAAGTTTTATCTGAACTTTTCAAACAGTTAGCAGCTATATCTCTCAGTCACGGTTTTCTGTAGGACTTTCTCAGTATCTCACATGGTTGTAGAGGATTTTGACCCACTCTTCTTTCCAGCATTTCTTCCTTTTATTGAGGATATTAGTTTCTGCACAGCTCTCTTAAAGGTCCTGATGCAGCATTTTTATAAAGTTGAGATCTGGACTCTGACAGCAACTTGATTCTTTACTTTGTCAGCCATTTTGTTGTAGATTAGCTGCTGTGTTTGGGATCACATCTGACTCCAGAATCAGCCCAAACCATCAGCCCTCCTCCGCCGTGCTGACAGCTGGGAGGAGCTGTTTGTGCTGAACTGCTCCGTTTGGTTATTATTAACCAAACTTCTTTGCTTTGGTCTGGTTTTGTTCCACAAGTCTTGTGGTTCTTTCAAACCGAACTCCTGCCGCCATCTTCTTTTTAAAGACGAGGCTTCCTCCTGCAACCCTTCCAAACAAGCCACACCTGTATCTGTCCACAGTTCCTGATCATCAGGGCCTGGTGGTTTGTAAAACTTTGTTTTTGATGCTGAAAATCCAGCATCCCTTTACTCATTAAACTGGACTATTTTTAGTTTTGTGCCACTGGCCTAAATGAGTCTTTGGGGACGTACCTGTGTGGGTCCCTCGTGCTTTAATGAAGCACCCAGCTCCTCGTAACAGGAAACAGTGAGGTGAGGCCAGCGTTCACTGGGTGAAACGGCCTCAAAGGAGCTTCTTGTTTCAGCTCTTCAGGCTGCTGTGTAACATTGTGACCCTGGCACCCGGACAGGAAAGCGTGACACCAGCCGGAGGTTCGAACGCTGTGTGGATGGGCTGAAGGCGTGCCAGGGATCATCTCCACCTGGACGTCGAGCAGAAACAGGTTTGGCATCAGAGCCAACTGACCGTCATGGTGGACGACTGGCAATGATCCCAGATCACAGTACGAGACAATCCTAAAAACTGGGACTAAAATATACTTTGACATTTTATACAAGTTGTATAAAGGTAGAAACCTTTATTTCCTGTTTAAAGATGAAAGTTTAAAAGCAAAATAATTCCTCAGATTCATCTCCATGTCCTTGTATTGATTTGCATCCTCTCAGTTGGTGCATATGGGAAAACTGAGCACTTTGGACATTTTTGGAGTTTTTGAACTCTGACACTTTTTAGAATTTCATTTATTTGACATGATGCTGATGGAACATCTGTCAGGAGTATAAATGTGCAAAATTATCTTATTAGTTTTATATAACTTGCAATGTTTTCATCCTGTCACCCCCTGCTTGTATATGCTTCACTCCTCAGGGTTTCTGGGGATATTTTGCTCTCAGACCCCCCCCCCCATTTCTGTCATTAAGCTTGCTAACTTTTCATGGTCTAAAGGTTTCTTTAGATACGCAGCACCCAGTTAGAAAAGATAAACTGGTTTTGCTGCAGAGGCAGATCCTGGGGTTACTTTAGGACCTCACATCATGCTTCAGAATAAATTCCAGTTTTTATTCGGTTTTCTCAAACGTTGATCCCTCACCAGCTTTTCCTGTCTCTCTACTGTTTTCACTGTTAGCAGCGAGAGGCTGGCATGAACATCCGTGCGTGTGTGTGCGTGTGTGCACATATATAAGTAGGGTTGAGGGATGAATGTCACGACTTGGCTGGAATCTTACGGAGTGTTTCTGAATGTGCGGTCGGAAAATCTGAGCAGGAAAAAAAAAAAGACGAGGAGGAACATGGGTGAGGGGAACAAGACCTCATTGACAGTGAATGTTCTCTTGTACACACACACACACACACACACACACACACACACACACAGAGCAGTTTAAGGTCAGCCAAGAGCTTCAGATCCATAGAGTCAATGATCCCACCACGCTGAAATGTTCAGTTTGTAGAAGGTTTGTGTTTCAACCCAGGAAATATGTTTTAATGAGATATCTGTTTGTTGTCAAGACATCACTGCATCTTCCAGTGTCACCAAAAACAAAGAAGTTTTCTGATGTTTTCCAAATTCTCCTGATTGAGTCTCACCTTTAGGAAACGAAGTCTGGTGATGCCGTCGTGTCTCGCTGGCTGAATACAGCCTCCATTGAAACTTTACGGTTCCTACAGACCATGAAACGCTGCTTTTCTGAACTCGTTCTTGTACTCTCTTTTATTTCCATAAAGTTTTATCTTCCAGTTAAATGAAGGTTTAGTACACAAATACTGCAAGTTTTGACATAAGCCTTCAGCTTTGTGCTAAGAAGCAATGAATGAAATTATTCATGTGTGTAAAAGAATGTCATCACTATGCTGTGGCCTTGTTTGTATTTATAGATCCTAAGTGATGATGTTTTCTGTCTTTTCAGGATGGTTCCTACCTGGCTGAGTTCCTGCTCGGCAAAGGCTACGAGGTGAGGATTGAAAGTAAAACCTGCTGTATTCTTAGAAACACCAGAGCTCTGTCCTTCGGAAGCTCAGGCGAACCTACAGACACAAATATGAAGACAGACGCTCACATTCCCTCGATAAGCTGCGTCCAGCCACAGCAGGCTGTGGGAACGCCGGAGGGAGCAAGACGTAATACGACAGCTTGGAGATACACTGCCTCACTCACACCTCACCCTGATAAAACCTCTTTGACCTCTGACCTTTTACACCGGGTCGAGCTATGAGCAGGGAGTTGGTTGGTGAGTGAAGTCACAGTTTCTTTCGTTTTGATTGAATGAAGGGAATTCAAGAGGATTTGAAAAGGACAAAGCAGGCTTCTAATCACAGGGTAATGTGGGGGTACACCTGCTGTAGAAACAGTTTAAAACTTAGATGTGCTGTTGTATGAGACTGGACATGTGGGCTGTAAGTGTAAGAGAGATAAAAGAATTTATTCTGAAGAAAATAGCTTTACTTTTACTACTTGCTTTGAAGTTTAAATCCATCAAAGCCTAAAGAAACACAAAGAGGTGCTTTCTGATGGAGGAAGTCTTCTTTCTGTTTTGTGTCCTCACCGCTGGTACTTCAGGTGGTTGTTGGTCACAGAAGTTATTTTGTTAATTTGTTGGTAGTTCTCATCTTGAAACCGGAGCAGTAACTGCATGATGCAGCTGTACGGTGAGTGGTTGAATTATAAAAGCAACAACATCATCCGCTGTTACAAAACCATTGGTAAAATATCAGCAGTTCTGGATGTTAGCCCTTAAAAAAGTAAGCACAATTTAAAGAGGTTAACATGATTTCCTTTTTGATTTTTAGTCCTCTTCTGTACCATCTCCAATCTGTCTGCTATCAGCACTTATATCTGTGTTATGAACAATAGTTCGGTATCATATGGGAAACTTCCACATTCCCAGATCCCAAACTTTTCCACTTCTGACCCACAAAATAACTGTGGCTGACCTCTGACCTCGACTATTGCTGCTTCAAATGTAGAAACATCGCCAGTAAGACAAGTAAACAAGAATGTAATTAGATCAAATTAATACAAAAACATGCTATTAAAAAATTCATCTCAAGACCCTGATCTGGTGTTTCACAGCCCCAACTTTAGGAACTGCTGCTTTAGAGAGTGTCTGACACTGTTTGGTCCAAGTTGCCTTAGAATAATCATCATCATGTTTTAAATTTATTTTTATTTATCCAATTCATCTGATTTTTATAACAACAATAGCTTGTCTGTTAGAAATGGACTCCTTAGCCTCGGCTTGATGTCATACTTTAATTTGTGTATTTGAGGCCAAAAATTTATGAAAATTAAAATTTATTTTCTGAAGTACCAAATCCCAGTGATTGCTGGGTCTCAGTAAGGTCATTGGAAAATCGCTGACTTTTTTGTTTTGTTTTGTTTGTGCACCAAGTGTGCACTTTTAATAAAAATACATTTGGCACAAGACTTGACAGGAACGTGGTTTTTCCAAAGAACACACATTTTTGGCACATTTAGTTGTATCCATATGCTGCACAGATTCGGTTCCTGACAGAAGCAGCAGAACTTTAGTTTCATGTCAGTCTGCCTTGTGGACTTCGCCATCTGCTGCCTGGCTCAGGGACAGCAGACAGGAAGTGGACCGGGTCCAGACTGGGCATGCCGACGGAGAAGGGGCGGTAATAAAGAGGCGTGCAGAGGCAGGCAGGAAGAGCGCAGTGAATAAAGGAAGTGAGGTCGGGGCACAGTGTCCTCCCACTAATGGACTCCCTGTGGACCAGGTCCTGTTATCTTCCCCGAGCAGACCTTCCTCACAAACTCCCCCCAGATTACAGAGTAAAGATCACACATCAGATGGTGACACCTTCAGAGATCATCGAAACTAATTAGAACTCATTTCTCTCTAAAGGAACAACTCACTCTTATTTAATTAGAAGCAGAACAAACTCTTAAAAGAATCCGATTTTATTGAGGATGCGGTTAACGAAGCAATTAATGGATTTGACCCAGTGTTCCGCTCAAATTTCCAAAGAGAGCGGAGGGTTTGGTTTCCTCATCAGTGTAAGACAAATCAAGTGGACTAACAGTTTGGACAGAGACTGCTTAAATGTTGCAGGATTTAATGACGATAACATGTGGACAGCTTTTAAATACAGTTGGACATGTTTTTCCTGGTTTAATTTACTTTTAAACTTCTGAAATCTATATATTCTGTTTAATTTCTCAGCATTGTGCGTTTAGTTTCTCCAGAGGCCAAGAAAAAAAGAAATTTGTTTAGTTTTCCAGAGTATCTTCAAATTTTAGGTGGTTGTCTTGAAATAACACTCAGGTTTGTGCTTTTTAATAAAAAGTCTTTAATCTGAATGACTCCATATCAGAAACCTAACATGTTCTTGTTGTTGTTGTTGTCCATCTGTCCTGCTTCAGGTTCACGGGATTGTTCGGCGTTCCAGTTCCTTCAACACCGGTCGCATTGAGCACCTTTACCAAAATCCACAGACACACACTGAAGGAAGTGAGTATGACATCCTGATCATCACCTCTGGAGTTTGTGTCTAAATGTAGTGACCAATAAAAATAGTATTAATCTATTTTAAGGGACAGTTGTCCCTCCTGCTGCTATTCTTTTTAGATCTTTAACAATAAATATGCATGACGTACTGGAAACAGATTTCTCTTCTTGCACTTTGGTTAAAAAACAATATTTGTGGCCTTGGTTTAAAGACATGAGGCTGCATTATGGCGACCTGACTGACAGCACATGTCTGGTGAAGATCATCAACGAGGTGAAGCCAACAGAGATCTACAACCTGGGCGCTCAGAGTCACGTCAAGGTAGTGTGATCGCAGAAACACTTCTCCCAGTCCTCCAGTTCTCTGCTGTTTTCCTATCATTTTCTTGAAAGGATGCCCGTCCTACCAGATTTCACTGCCCTGTCAGTGTGTCCTGAATTCATCCAAACTCATGACAACCAGACACAAACTGCTGCATGTCTGTTTCTGCAGTAAAATCACTGCTGTCTTATCGCAGCACCTGGTGCATTACTTTCAATGAGTTATCTGAAAGTCTTGGTCAATTATTTATCAGAATTTTCAAGAAACTTAATAAAAAATGACTTGTTTTTTGTCAGAGGTGCATTTACTTGGATTGTTTGCTTCTCCTGCCAGCAGGATAAAACTCCACTAAAGTCTGAAACATTATTTGTCAGATAGTTTCTTTAAGCTAGTTTAAGAGCCTTGAAGTCTGATTGCTGCTGGTTCACAGTAGATGGTGTTTACAGGACCCTCTGAGCTTTGGGAAGCGTGGGGACAGGAAGTAATGTTTTCTTGGATGGGTCAGACTGTACCACAATGCTTCCTTTGTCTTTGAGCTCCTCTGTGATCCCAGGAGGTTGCTCTGCACCGCCCCGGCCTCTCGTCTGAGAGCCAGCAGCTGATTCAGAACATCAATGATCAGTTATGTGTTTTGAAACAGAAACATTGCATCTGAATAACAAGAGCTCTTTTATAAAACTCAAATTAGTCAGATTCACAGTTTTGTAAACCCTAGAATAACATGAAGAGCCGGATCAGCTCACTTTGTGGTGTTTATACTTTACTGGTTCTGAAAATCTCTTTTTGACTTCATGTTGGTGTTCTTGTGACAAAAGGAAACTTATTTGATTCACATTACAACAATTCATAAAAAGGCAGTTTAGCAACTTTTTATAGAACAAAACTAACATCTTTAAAAAGCTAATTCACTTCAAAATAAAGCTTATTATTTGGTTTTCCCCTTCATATTATATATATTTATGGTATTATTGATTATAATTGAGTTCTGTCAGCTGCAATAAAGGTCAAATGAACCTTTAATATCTCTTTTAAATAAATAATTATCTATTCAAATAGTTTCAGAGCTCTTATACAATAAATGTTGGTTAAGAAAAACCTTTTTTTAGTTCCAGCTCAAATTGCAGTTCTTTAAAAAAACAAATAAAAGTTTAACTTCTGGAAGTCAAGTTTGTGTCACCAAGGATCTGAGCTGGGACCAGTAAGTTCCAGCAGCTTCTGCAGAGTCACTGGAAGCAGAACAGAGTGGTTTCTTTGGTCTTGTGTAATAGGAAAAACCCCAAACTATATGAGGTTGACATATTTATGGGATTTTGTTTTGACTGTGACCAGCGACCTTTCAAGAAGTAGCTTCTGGTTTTGGGACTTGGAGGAAATAAAAGTGAGACTCACAGATAAAAAGGGATAGCAGGAAAAAAAGAGAAGAGCGTCTGAGAATGAGTAAGAAGAGGACAGATGATTTCACTCACCACTTCCGCTGCGGTTAGAGGACATGACTCTGCTCCCACCTCCCACATAGAAGACCGCCTTCAGGCCACACACTCAGAAGGGCTGCAAATCCCTGTACCTGTAAAAGGTTTTCTGTTTATTTGTTTCCACACCAATAAAACCAGCTGGATGCTGCCCACTCCAACAGCTGAGCCTGCTGGATTACTGGCAGCATCCTGACTGCAGCTACTTTCTCCCCTCGTTCCCATCAGGCCTGTCTTACAGGGAATCCCTTCCATGTTTGAGCTGTGTGGGTGCTGCTTTCCTCACAGAGAACAAAGTGGCTGTTATTTTCTGATGTTGCAGGGGTGGAGGTGGACTGGGAATAGTTGAACCAACACTGGAGGACCAGAGAGACAGACAGCTGTAACATCAAAAGAGAAGCAGCGGACTTAAACAGACGGGCCTTTATGCATTTTCTTTGAGACTCCAATAGCAGAAGACTGGATGAATTTGACCTTTGAGCTCAGGCGTAATTCCCCGTATTAATCTCCTAAATAAAGTATCCGGACCTACAGGAAGGACGGCCAGAATGACTTTAGAAGAAGTGCTGAAAATCAGTATTTTCACTGTGACTCTTAACTCAACTGGTGCAACACTAACCAGTCAGTAGTTGAACCTGGATGCATCATTAGTTTGACTGTGGTCCGACACACTGAGCTACACAGTTTCCTCTTCATTTTTACACCTCAAGTCAACCCAAAGTCCTGTGCAAACAACACACACAGGTAACATTTTTCTGAATGGTTACGAACAATTACAAATTGCTTAGCATATCCAATCCAACCAAACTTTATTTATAAAGGACTTTTAAACGACCACAAAGGACCAAAGTGCTTTATAGAAGAAAAAAGATGCAACAGTAGTCACACAACAAAAATAAGTGGTTTAAAAACATTTAGTGGTAACAAAATAACACATAAAATCAAGTAATAAATGAAACAATAAACTAAATAAGTCCTTTTGATGGCGAACCCAACCAGTTGGGTTTCAGAGGCAAAGCTTCAAGAAAAAACTTGATTTTAAAACCGCTCTTTGTTGAGTTGAAGTCGTCTCAGTCAAGATCATGTGACCTCTTTGTGGGCTTTCCTGCCCCAAACCAATCCAATCTGCTGAAACCTGTCTGGTGTTGGGATTTGGTTATGCCTGTGTTTTCCTGCAGGGGGTGGTGAGGGACTGGCAGACCTCGGACAGGTTACAGTCTGTCATTGAAAATAAGGAAAAATAAACGGCAATGATGGCCGCTTCCACGCACACCTACAGTCAGTTGGGCTCAACATGGAGTCGAATGCACCAGGAGACAATAACAATATTAAGAACCGAGTATTCTGGAAATGGCACTGAAATATTCCCGAGGAATGCTGTGAAATGGGGAAGTGCTCCCAGTAATCTGCTGTGCATCTGAAGGTTCAGCCTAATCCCTTTGTGTTGTCCCAGCGAAGCGCTTCACAGGAAGGCCACGAACAAAACCCCTTCATGTTTCTGCGTGTGTGCCAGTTTTCCCACCTGCAGCAGAGCCGCCGGGAGGCCGGCTGAATTCTGAACACGCAGAAACGGCTCGGCTGGCTGAGTGGGGCTGAGGAGACGATGGAAAAGGTTTCAGCTTGTAAGTTCAAAACTGATCGGACATGAATAGATTGGATTGTTTCTGGTGGCTTATGAAGACAAAAGCAAAGCTATTCCGCCAAGGAGACAGACTTCCATCATGTATATCCTACCTTATCCATTTCTGAATTATACCTCAAAGTGGCTTATCACCGTCCCATTATCTGCTTAGAGCACTCTCTGTGTCTGCTCCTCTTTGGTCTCTCCCCCATCCGGGTTTGCAGAGGCTCCTATGCACAGGATTTAACACGCCTGTTTCCCCACAAAGCTCTGCACTGTTTGTTCACCGTGTTGATGTGTTTATAGGCCTGCAGTGGCTATTGTGCAGCCTGCCAGCGGTTTACTCTCATACACAGGTGCTAATACCACTACTTACTACACTTATGCAATCCTTGTTGTTTTCCACTTGTTTTGACTCCCTGTGTACAATCCAGTAATCTGTGTGGGTAGAGAATACCACAATGCCCTCAACTTCCTGCCTTATTAGTGCTGCAACTGTTATGGATTCATTGAATTCTTGAAGTGGAACCATTTGTCTATAAATTGGTTCTTGTTTTTCTGACATAAACTGAAGCAGTCATCCTTTCTTATGGCTTAAAAAGAGGTAATCTAAAGACGTAATCAGCAAATGACAAATCTTTTATTTATTTATTTTACCCCAGTAAACCAGTTTTAAACAACAGATGGAGGTCAGGGTTAAACACATCTTAGCAGAGATGAACATGAAACTCGCAGCACACACCAGAAATACAAGGTTTGCTCTCCTGTAAGAATCTCTCCACAGTGAAGAGTTTTTAGGTTTCTCCAGGTTTGAAACAGCACATTATTAAATGATAGCAGCTCTGATTTTACAAATGGAACCTTTTCAGGATTACTTGTCCTAAAGTAAGCTTGTTCTTGGAAGTATAAACAGTTTAGGAGAAAATGGATTTTCTCAGTACAGCAGGATTTATTCCCCTCTGAATGACGAGTGGTCTTGTTTTTGCAACAGCCCATTGGTCAGGTTTACTCACTCTCTGATTGGTGTTTATATTACTGCCATCCAATCAGTCCACAGCGGCACGCACGCAGCTGCGTGTGCATCCCACTGTGATCAAGAGAGCAAATGTAGCTCGTTCTCAGCTGAAGTGTGTTTTTTGTCTGGCAGGACTCCTTTGCAGCGCGTCTGCAGACTGCATGGATTCAAAATGCCGTGTTTTCTCTTTGTTTTTAAAACCACTCAAGTTTTCTCATGTGTGCCACATATTGAATGATCGGCCTGGCAGCCAGAGGTCAGAATAGGTCCCTGAGCCGGGCAGACCCCGTTTAAAGGTTAGATCTTCATACGAGGCAGCCCGCCCGCCCGCCCAGCCTCCATGGGCTTTAATGGGAACTTTAATAATAGAGTCTCCTGTGCCAACAGCAACAAGACCTGCATTTTCCCCTTTCAGACTCAGGGAATGTTTGGTGGTTCTGTTTTGTGGGTCAGAAATGTTGCTCTGCTCGTGACTCAGTTCTTTTTCTGTTTGTAGCGCATGGAAACATGCAGTTTGGAAACAGATGAAGTGAAGAAGGGAGTAGAGGAAGGGAGCTTCTTGAGGTTTGTTAAGTAAATACGCCGAATCAATAAATAGCATCACGGAGCTAAATATGATCACATCTGAGTCTGTATCTTAAATCAAACCCCAAATATTCCACATCAATTGTCTTGTTTTGCACAGAAGCCAAAATAAACGGTTCAGATGCAGTTTTATCTGCGATTTAAAGATGGCAGTAGTGAGCCGCTGTGGACGTTCCCCCGTGGCTTTTATCAGCTGGAGAACAGAGATAAAATACGCTTTTCTAGCATTTAATTTAGCCAA
Organism: Kryptolebias marmoratus; assembly: GCF_001649575.2. Taxonomy (NCBI): domain Eukaryota; kingdom Metazoa; phylum Chordata; class Actinopteri; order Cyprinodontiformes; family Rivulidae; genus Kryptolebias; species Kryptolebias marmoratus. The sequence goes on along the minus strand of NC_051453.1, from coordinate 651,716 downwards.
ATAAAATCTCTTGTTTATTACCCTTTTACTGACATCAATTATATCAAGAGAAAACATAATTGTGTTAAAGTTTGCAAACAAGTTATAATTTGATTGTTATGTGATTAACAGATTAATTGAAATGCAAATAATCATAAAACTAATGAAGTTGAGTTTTAATAAACAGCTAATCAGGTCACTGACGACGTGGTCAGTATTTCAGGTTTAATTAGTCTTTTGTTCAAGAAAAAAAAAACTATAAGGGCTGAGAAACATTTAGGGCAAAACTCTTACAGCCACTGAAAACAAACAGGATTAAAAATAATAAATAAAAGCAATGCAAAGTCTATTCTTTCTCATTTAAGCCCAAAGCATCCAGTTAGTTTAACTTTGGTTTAAAACAATCTAAGATATAAATAAAAAAAAACTGTGAGAAATTCTGCCTTATCCCTAAATCCAGTTATTACGCAGAAAATCCAAAATTTGATAATTCTGCATGATTTTTTTTCTTAAGATTCTTTGTTGGATGAACAAAAGATAGACTTGGAAGATGTTGAAATAGATTTATAGACCTAATAACACATTATTGCAAAAACTAAAATGAAATAATGGTTTCCTGACTTGGTGTTTTTACACAAGAACAGATTATAGCTGTAGTGAAATAAATCAGTAAAAGAGGAATAATAATTTAAAAAAAAAAGCAATTTGTCTAATTATCCATAAAATTATGTTCATTTCTTTCATCTGCTGGAAAACAAACTCAATTTTTTCCAGAAAACAGCAGTCAAGGTAAATTAAAAACAAACTGAATTTGTAAACTAAATCTTATAAATAAGTATTCTTTTTTTTTATAAGTTTGTTTTGTTTTTTATAGATTTTATTAGACTGTAATTCCAGTTTAGAAGAAGGCCCCCTGCAGGTCATTCTGTGTCATTACAGATTTTATTTAGATTAAAGTTTATTTAATCTAAATAAAAGTAAGAAGGACAGAACTGAGAAGCATCATGTTTTCCATCCTTTCCTCCTTTTTTTGTTGACCTTGGATCTATTGTTAATTTTTTATCTGTGTGCAGATTTGACTGTCAGCAGCTTCTGGCATGTTTGATATCAGGCGTATAACAATTAACACACACAAAACTGCAATTATTTGTTTCATTAGTTAATAAAAGACGAGCACTGAGGCGAGAAGACTGTAACCAGGAATTACACTAAATATTTATTAAACTCATCAATCTTTCTCCACTTGTTGCTATGTCCTCCAGGGAGACATTTGGCAATAATCAGACATTCATACCTGATGTTTTGTAATGATTTATCTGAACCTAAAGCTGTTGTGTGTTTATAGTTTTCGTTATCTAATCCAGCTAATTTGCTTTTGGGAGAACATTTTGTGGCTTTCAGGTTTTTCTTATAGTTTCTTTTTCTTGGATAATTATAGTAAAACTTTAAAAAGTCCTGGGTTTATTAAATCTGTAATCAGCTGTCAGTTAAACTCAGGGTTTTTTACATGTAGAGTTGAATAAACAGACAGTTTTTAGCCTTGCAGCTCAGATCCCTCTTCACCATAACAGATGCTGCACCGATCCGTCTTTCCATCTCACGCTCCGTTCTTCCCCCACTCCTGAATAAGACCCCGAGATATTTAAACTCCTGCATTACAGGCAGCGCCTCCCTCCCAGCCCAGAGAGAGCAGTCCACCCTTTTCTGACTCAGGACCACGGCCTCAGATTTGGAGGTGCCGCTCCAGTGAGAGCTGGAGATCCCGTCACAATGACGCCAACAGGACCACGCCATCTTTAAACAGCAGAGACCGGACCCCTTCCTCCTGTTCTGTTCACAACTCTGGAGAAATGTTCTTTAGATGCAGAAACATTCAGCTGACTCTGGATACACAAACGACACACTCTAATGCAACAATATGGAAACACAATGACAGAAAGTTTTAATCTAAGATCATCTTATGGTGAGAAATGACAGCTGTAGCTGCTTTGGTCAAACTTTAAAGACAACATTCTGCTGAATCTCATGCAATAAATATCCCAAAGTGTCACTCAGAGTGTTGTGAATGACTGTTTCCTGCTTCAGCTTCCAGTTTTACCTGCGTATCTGTCAAACCGTCTGAGTTATGGACATTTTAACGGAGGCTAATGTGGATTAGCTGTGGTGGCCATCCTGAATTAGGTCGACTCCAAAGGTTAATCGGTTCTAGATGCACACTGAAGAATACATTTCTGAAAGTTTGATCAAAATCCATCCACTGGTTCAATAAATACTTTGCGAACACACAGATGGAGGCGAAGACTTTACGGCAATGCTGCTGGCTTTGGACGGCAGAGGAAACGTGAAACAAATCATAGAAAATGATCTGTAATAAAAACCATATTTTGTGTTTGTAACTGTAGGACTGACATTGCTGTTTTACTGAGACGAGACAGTTTTATGGTTCAGTTAAAGCTTCAATAAACCCTCACATGCAGTTTTATACGGTATGTTCAATCCGTTCTGCAAGTGTGTGTGACACACACATACTGCAAGTGTAATACAAGTTCATCTCAGGTCAGCGTGTCTGTGTTGCTACACAAACGGGAAAGAAATAGGAGTTTACACAGAGAGCACAACGAGCCTCAGCTCAGTTGACTTTGAGCTCATTTTGTGTTTACAGAGGGATTTCACAGAGAGCCTCAGCAGCCCTGTAGATACACACAAACACAGAGGCTTTATTAAGATACATACAGAATTTAATACATCTTTGCTTGTTTGTTTACAAGGCAAACACCTACTTGTTACTATTATTGTTTCCTTAGGAGAAATCATTCTGTTGTTATCAGTGCAAACCTATAATTACACCGTGTCACCAAACTCCCACTCAGACACCACAAAATACAGCCTCAATCAGTCCTATAGGTTTCATAAGCTCATTACTCATCGTAAACATTGTTTCTAATCTGTGAACACGTCCTGACTGCTGCTAACCACTCACACCCTCACACTTCCCCTGCTGAGGGCATGTTTGTGTCTTCTCCCATTGAGGCCTGCAGTTGGAGTCCAGTCATAAACAGCTCAGATGTTTTTTTTACAAGGCAGCTTCCTCTAATTAACAGTTTTTAAATTCCATTTTGTTTCAGGGGATGTTTCTCACCTTTGTATTATTTTGTACGAGACTTTTTGCGGGTGTGCTTGTTGCTTCTTGCATCAGAACATGTGTCGGTTGAGTAATTTGAACATTGCAATCAATTTGCAACCCCCCTGATGTATGATCTCACTTGTTTGGATCATCGTGATAGTGAAGCAACAACAGGAGGAGGAGGAGAGGAGGGCAGACATGAGAAATGGATGAGTTACGACATCAGATACGAATCTTAATGACTGTAATTGTTTTAGTCTTTTTATCAGCTTATTAAAGATGTTTTTGAACAATGTATGGGCTTTGTGTGTGTAGGCTGCTGTGTGTTCATTAAAGCTTTAAATCAGGTTGTCATACCTGTGTATGAAGTGGTTGGGCCTTGTTCTGTCAACCAAACAAACAGGCCTTTATTCTCAAAGAGAGCAGGATGCTCAGCTGCTCAGAGAGGAACTCCTAATTTCTTGGCTTTGACCCCGAGTTGTTTGCTGGAAACAGTTATTAGTTATTAGTGGGGTCCGTTCCAATTGTGTGTAAGATGAGCCAAATGGTAGTGATGGTTTCAACTTGTGATTGGTCACAGTTGCATCATTTGGCTGTAGTAAAACCATAAAACAATGTATGAAATAACTTGTATTTAATGGTAAACCTGAGCAGATTGTGTTTGTGTTTTTAGGAGTTTGGTGTAATTAAAGTGCACAATAATGACACTAATTAGATTACTTTTGTGGTAACGTTCAGATTTTATTGCACAGAAGACCCTGTTTTACTGGCATTAATTCAATGTTGGTCGGATTGCTGTCAGTCTGTAGCTGTTCGTGTTGAAGGCAAATCACTGCAGGCTGGTTAAGTGTTTCCACAAGGTTTCTGTGGACCATTAAAGGTAGAAAAAACCTCCAGTTGTCTTATTGCATTAAAGATTGTATTTACTTGGATATTTGTCATCCAAACTTTGGGAAAGAGGCAAGTTTATTGTTATGTTACCTGACTTTAATGTAGTCAGAAGTGCTTCTGATGCAACCAACATACTCTGATGGTTTTCACAGGAAACTCAAAGTCAAACTCATCCTAACCACTTTTTTCTGTCCGTCTTAGGTTAGTTAGTGTCCAGAGAAGCCAGCAACTGTTTCTGCTCGAAGATAATAAACCACCTTTCAGTTTTAAGTTACATTTCAGGATGCAGAGGTGGACTATGCTGAGTGGCAGGAGTTTTCCTAGCTACCTGCTAGCCCATGGAGCTAAAATGATTACGATGGCTGGATGAAGACACATATACCCAATATCAGTTTCCAGCCTTGGCCGTTTCACACTGAGATTCGGTTCTTGGGCAGCTGATTTCTTTTTAACAATAACATGCCCGATACAGTATATGGGTTTGAAGTTAACACTTGCTTTTATTTTAGTTTAAGCAGTGCATGTTTGAGATCAAACCTAGGTGTGTGTGTGTCACACACACATTGCTGGTTTGTCCAGTAAAGTATTGCTGCCAGACATTTGAGGCTAATGGCAAAGAGGTCATTAATCAAACCATCAGCACATGTTCATCGTTTCCGTTGACCTTCCTGCTTTGGTTCTCTCACTTTTTCCACCTTTGCTCCAGTGGAAACTTTGGAGTTTCTTTCTTTTAATGTCACGGGGCATTATGGAGCGCTAAGAAATGTGATTTATTCAGTCAGAAAACAAAAAAAAAGTACCTTTTCTTCAACGTTTTCAAGGTTTCAAGGTTTTTTTTTAAAATGTAAATCATAAAAATGCACTGGCTGCCTCATCTGTCTTTACAAAGGCAATATGAGTTCACCGGTGTTCCTAACACCCTGGTTCTGTGCTGCCCCTTGCCTCCAGGCTGCTTTAGTAATGATGTTGAGATCATGATAGCTCCGTCTCATTATCGTCATTAGCGCTGGTATCATGAGCAGGGACAAGAAACGTCTCAGGCAGTGTGAGAACTCGGTTGTAAAGTGAGATAAATGACCTTGTCTCAGTTATTTATGAGAGCTGATTCTGTCACTAAGGAGAGCGGTTTTCGGTTTTCCACAGCGCCATCAATCATCTCCGCTGGCGTCTGGTGAGGCAGGTTAGGCTGATGGACGGACAGGCTGAGGCAGATGAGCGCTCAACTGTCAGGAGGCCGCCGACCTCCAACTGTTGACTTTAAGCCTGCAACTTCAGCTTGTTACACAGACACATTCCTGTAATTGTTTCTTCATCATTATCAGACTGATCAGCCAACGATGGTGCAATCATTAACGGAAGATAAATTACTGTTGCTCTTTGCCAGCGATGATCTTTGATTCATTCATTCATTGATCATCATTCACCTTCATCCCAGACATTTCTCATTGCCGGGATATCAACTGTTTTACCTTGTGCCCCAATCCATTAGCTACTACAATACTATAGGCTGACAGGAAGTACAGCAAACAACACAGAGAACAACCAACAGGAAAGTTCTTCCAGGTGAGAGAAGGTTGTAGGACTTGACATGAGGCAGTTTAATATCATCTAAGAACAGCTATAATTTAGTCATTTATCTTTTAACTTTACTTATTGTTACTAATAGAGATTCTGCTGCTGTTTGGTTTTACATGAATGAATGAATGAATCCTTTCATTCATCCAGTTTCTTCTGCTTTTGTGTGGTCGGGTCGTAGAGACAACAGGTCCAGGAGAGAAACCCAGGTGTCCCTCTCTACAAAGACTTTCCAGGTCCTCCTGGGGACTATCCCAATGGGTTTCCAGGCCAGAGAGGATACGAGTTCTTGAACTTTGTTGAGGTCCCCTTACAGTGGAACGTGTCTGAAAACCCTCCGAAGGGAGGTGCCTTGGAGGCATCTTAATCAGATCTGCTGACTCCTTTTGATGCTCTGGAGCAGTGACTCTACTCCAAGCTCCAAGATGAAGTTCCCTGCATTATCTCTAAGGCTGAGGCCGGCCACCCCACAGAGGAAGCTCATTTCAGCTGCTTTTGTCCAGGATCTCCTGTTTTCAGCCACCATCCATGTCCATGTCTGATGGAACGTGGACAGAGCTTTGCCTTTCGGCTCAGCTCCTTCAGCTCTTCATGACTGTGGATGAGGCCTCAGTCTATCCCATCCTCCCGCTCCATCCTACCATCAGCTATGAACAAGACTCCCAGATACTTGAACTCCTTCACTTTAGGCAAAGATCCATTCCCTGCCTTTTCCTGGTCATTAAAGTATTATCAGTGTACTAGTTGTTCAAATAATTGTATAATTAGTAAATGTTGTGTTTAAAGATGATACTGTTAGGCTAAAAACAGTCGTGTTTTGCTTGATAAACAGCCAAGAGACAATGACAAAATGTCATTTGTCAAGTTTCAAAATCCCATTCTTACTCTTTGGCAAATATAGTTGTTCCTTAGTTCATTTCCTTGTTTCCTCATTCCTATCAAAAACTCTAAATAAAGAGGAAAAACATGTCTTTATCGACTTCTGTTGTAGAAAAATGAAGCTAAATTTCCTTAATATGGCCACTGCCATGTTATATTTATGAAGCCAGAGTCTGTGCACCCAGGAAAATTGCACCTTGAAACCAAAATTAACAGACAGCAACAATTGTTTAACAATCAATTCATTTTATTTTTCAAATTCTATTTGTTTTCTGCTCAGTGGAAGCTGTAGGGCGTTGATTTTTCTGTTTCTGTAGAAGGTATGTAGATGATGGTGTGAACAGGTCCGGACCTAAAAATCCCAACCGTTGGTTGCAATGTTTTTCTCTCTCTCTCTCTCTCTCTCTCTCTCTCTCTCTCTCTCTCTCTCTCTTTCACTCACTCACTCACTCACTCACTCACACACACACACACACACACACACACACACACACACACACACACACACACATTCATACAGTCTACATCAACAGAACAATCTGCTACTGCAATGAATAAGTCAAGTAATTCCAGTTTTTATTTACCCAACTTGTATTATATTAAGACAACTGTCCTAAAAACAAATGTTGCCTCGAGTTGTGGATTTTCTTAAATACTTGTCGAGCTCTAAAGTTTAACTATCAACTAACAAATCTCTGGGTCAAAGTATATTTAATATTAATATTTTTGTGCATCTAAATTATGGCCTCAAACTTTGAAGATAATCCAATAAATACTTCTAATAAAAGCCCACCTTTTCCCTTATTATTTATACATAAAAGAGGAACAATTATTAAATTATTGTTGTTAAATCTTCATCCAGTTTTCCACTTTCTTTACTCCAACAGTGATTTTAGCTTTAGGAAATGGTTCAGTCAAGCTGAGTCAGAGATGTGCAGAAAACCATTTCAGTCAGAAATATCTCGGAGCTGTTTTCTTTAGAAGGAAAGCGTGGCGGGCCCCCTCTGAGGCGTGTAAATCGCTCTGGAAAGTGCCCTCTTAGCGAGTAGCGCGTCACAGACATGCCTAAACTGCAGTAAGTGACCCTCAGATATGTGTGATAGTCCTGCATGTGTATTTCTGTCATTTGGTGGAAAGTGTGTCCACAGAGTCTGTGTCTGGTTTCGGCTCTCGTTGTATGTTTTTGTGTGGGCTCTGACGTGCACGTGTGATGATGAGGAGGGACGAGTTCATCGCTGAGCGATAATAATAAGAGGCTTCTTTTAAGGAACTGAACACGATTAGTTAGAAGATAATTTGGTCCCATCTGTTTACACACGCTGTGGGCAAATTCCAAGGAAAACAGTTGACTGTTTTCTTTCCTTTTCCTTTCTCTCCACACACACATATGCAAAATGATTACTGGGAACGAAGCAGCGACTGGTACGCAGGGAGCAGCGGGTATTCGAGTGTTTTCTTTGTGTGCGAACCTGCAGTGAATGTTTCTGTGCTAATTTTTGTTTTTCCTTCAGTGAAAGTCAGGGTTCATCAACAAAATTCACTCAAAGGACTGGCAGTGTGTTTATTGTTGTAAAGCTGTCGAACCATTTGTCACATTTTGTTGTTTTTACAGGAAAGTTTTTTTTCTTGTGCTTTTACTTCTAATTTACTGTGCTTACGTGCTAAATACAGTATCACATTGTTGGAACTTCTCAGCTTCTTAATGCTGAAAGATTTAGGCTCTTATTAATTTGAAAGCATTAATTAGGCCTGGCACCTAACACCAAAAAATAATAAATCCAATAAAATCATCTGATTTTATTCCATAGACTTGATGTAAACAAGTCACATTTGAGGTAACTCTTTGTGATGGGTTGAATAAAAGTCAGTGCAAACTTCCACATAAACATGATGCACAAGAGTAAAGAAATCTCATCAGATAACTAGTTAAGCATTAAATTAAAACAACACATATTGATGATGCGTATATGTGGGGTGGTTATAAGTTAACAAGGAGATAAACTGTGAGTGAATCTGATAGTTCCTGCATGGATTGAGTCACTAATACATGATTTTATTATTTTCTTGAACTCTCACAGCAGACGTTTCTGGGTTAAACGATGTTGGAATGATATCTGGGCTGAGATTGGACTAAATTTGGTCTAAAACTGATCATTTTAGTCCTATGTAGAAGTTGATCTTCTGAGCTCTGGCCACAGTTTAAGTCAGGGGTGTCCAGTCCTGGTCCTCAGGGCCTCCATCCTGCAGGTTTTCCTTGTTTCTCTGCTCCAACACACCTGATCTGAATCAGTGGGTCATTAACAGGCTTCTGCAGAACATGAAGAGGGAATTAAACCACGGAATCAGGCGTGGATTGGACACCCCTGGTTTTAGTGCTCGGATGCACGTCTTCTCATTGCTGCATAGTTTTTGAGTTTGGCATGAGCGCCAAGATGCCATTAGGCCTTTTTGAGCTCAGCTACAGCTGACTTCTTTAATAATTCTGAGGAATGACTTAATATTTTACTTTTCGGAGGCCTGATTCAACAAGGTCCCAGGCCGGATATGGCCCACAGGACACCAGTTGAAGATCGTCATTATCAGAATCTCTGTCCCTGGGCTTTGGACATTTCCTACAGTTCATTGTGGTATTTCTACCTTAAATTATGAACTTCATCATGGTCTGAGCAGTGTTCATACTTTCCCCTGTCTGGCCAGTCGTTACACACACGGTTCTGGGGTTTTGATATCACCATGATAAGTTTTTCCTACAGCCCATGCCACTGGTATGGTAATATGTGTTTAGGCCCAACGCTGACTGTAATCTGAGCTCAGACTGCTCGTGTTTACGATAATAGTCTCCTAGTGATGCCTGCTGTAATCATTGTGAAGCGTCCCGCCTGCTGCAGTCGTGCTGATCTGATTCTTCTCAAATGAAACCGCGCTCGGGGCATGGCGGCTGGAAACTGAGAGGCTGGACTAAAAACCAAAGTATTCCTGCGGGATTATCGTCTGCCTCCGTCACGCAGGTGTGATCGGTCTGAGCGTTGGATGGACAAGCAGCTCAACACGTGGAGACACTTTTAATTACAGAACAGGGAGGGAAAATGATGAATTTATGAATTATACTTTGGTTAGAAACTGTGATACAAAAACAGTAAATTTAGTCCCCAAAGTTGTCTGTCTGTGCTTTAAATCAGAATATCCTCAAAGTAATTTATTATTAAATAAGAAAACCAGGAACACTATCATGCAATTTATTTGTAGTAAAAGAAAAACAATTATATAAAAAATATTATCTTTGTCACTGAGAACAAAAGCTTTTTACCAAGTTTTCATTATTTTTCTGTCAGTTATCAGCAAACAGCTAAAGCTCATACTCTAATAATTTGTTGTGCAGAAATAAAGTAAAACATAAAAACAGATCAGTTGAAGTGTAAAAAAGTAAAACCAAACCCATAAAATAAAATAAAATAAATTGTTCTGGTAGAAAAGAATTTTAAAGAATATGTAAATGTGGTTAAAACCATTAAAAACATTTATAAAGCAAATAAATTATGCTTTATAAATTATGATTTTTTAAAATGTTCATCTGTTAGCTTTTGATATTTTATCATTAATTTTTAAATTTTTCTTCCTAAAATATGTGATTTTCTAGTTTTTCTGCAAACTTTGTTGATGATTTGTGTGAGTTGTGTCATATCTTGATTAGTAGAAGATAAAAAATGGTAAAATAAACATTCTTTTGTTCGAATTTAGTCAACGTCCAACAGTTTAAAGAAAACTATTTTATTATCATTTGTCTTTTATTTTATTTTAAAATACAGTAAAATAAAAGAGTAATAGATGCAAACCTTACATTTTATTGAAATAAAAGCAGTTCAGTGTTTCTGTCTGTCACATTGTTATTGCAGACTGTTATAGACTGATGTTTGTGCTCACCGGGTGCCTTAACAAACACTGATGACATCACTGATGACATCATCTCATGATGAAGATGTCATCAGTCCTCTTCATGGGTCTTGGCTGAGGTTTGCGCTCTCCGAGTGCTTCTAGTTATTATTTTTTTACTTATGTAGGTCAAAAACGAACCTATTTTTGCCTGTATTACAGGTAATAGCAGATATGAAGTTACCTGAGCAGTTGTTTAAAATAAGAAATGAGTCGAGGCTGCAGGGATGTGAAAACCTTCTCTCCGCAGCTGGTGATGCCTGCCGACGCTGAATAGTTTCGACGTCTGCTCCGACGGCTTTTGTTTCTCTGGATTGTGTTGCAACTTGTATCGTTTTGGAAGCGGAACATCTCGGGGCGGGGGCCAGATGTTTTCCCCTCTTTCTTAGCTCCTCTGTGACACGTCTTCATCCCGTGTGCAGGAGAGACGTGAGCGTCAGTCACCACCTCGCTGCCTTCATGGGGTAACCGTAGAGCCGGGTTCGACTTGGTTCTTCTCTCATTGATTGGCTCTGACATGTGGGTTAAGTAAGAAAATATGGCCCTTCATAACCACATCAGAAAGCTTAGCACCACTGTTCCTTAGTTTTCAGATTTCTGGATTATGCTGCCCATGTTACTGTAGTCTCAGTCATTTAAAGTTCTCCGTGTTAAAACCTTCTCAACATGAACTCTAACCCTGAACAATTATCCTGTCACGGTTCTGCGCTCACAGACACAGTTTGGATGAAAAACAGCATTTTAGACAACATCATTTCGCTGCCTGCATGGAGCTCGGTGGTTAAAAAACAACATCAGTGTGGCTTTGAGGGATTTTTAGTGTTTTTGAAAGTCACGGACAGAAGCGGGCGTTTCTGGGAAGTGTTTTATTTTAAATGCTGAGCCACTGCGTGTAAAAGGCAGAAAAATAATCCGATCTGTCTTTAGGATTAACAATTTATCACCCAAATTATTGACATAGTTCCTATAATATTTAATGGTTAAAGTGTGTAAGTGTCGACAGACTTTATATTTTATATTTTGATCATAAAACTGCTCAGGATGCATCAACTTTATTTTGACCTTTTACATATTGTGACAAAACATCTGCAGTATTTATACTCTACATTCTGTAAGTATGTGTACTAAATACACAACATATCAGCAGCACCTGGCCGTCCAGGTGTGGATGAAGGACCATCAGCCCAGTCTCCACACCTGAACCACTGGAAACCTCTGGAATCTGATGAAGAGGAAGATGAAGCTACTGATACTGATTTCTGATCTCTTCCTACGTTAAAACATTAATACTGTGATTTTTTTTCTGTGTAACAAAAAAACAAGTGATACAAATTTTGGATTTTATTATAAATGTTAACAGAGGGAATTGACCATTTAAATTAAAATTTGAATTATAAATGAGGTCATAATTTCTAAATTAAGTTGATATTTTCTTCAGAAACTTCCATTGTTTAAATTTAAATTTGTGTCAAACCAGAAATATTTTAGGCAGTTTTTAGCCACAATACTTTGTAATAAGTGGAAAGTTTATCCAACTGTCGGATATATATTGTTAAAACACTCTTTAATGAATCAGAGAGGGCTCTTTGCACAAAAACAAGGCTTTACTGTTTATATTTTAACTTCATTTCGGCCTGAAGACCGCCTACAGATAAGCGAGACTGTTGTTTCGGTTTTCAGGACACCTGCGAGGAGCCTCCCTCTAAAAGTGTGATTGTTTAAACTGCAAAGATATTTAGGAGTCCTGTCCTAACCCAGACAGCGATCCTCAGCAGCTGTTGAAACCCGCAGCATGCAGATGGCGGAGGTTTTCCAGGCTCAGAAGGAGAACATTCTGTAAAAACCATCAGGCCCAATGAGCCCGTGATTAACTGACAGGAGTGGCAGACTTGGCAGAGCCCCAGCAGTGTCACTCTGGTATGTTGTTGTTTGCTTACAAGTGTAACCACACTACAAGACTGTCACAGACACAATGCTAGCTCTCATTTCTTCATGTGTGCATCTGTTGATACTTGCTGTCAGATGGAGAGATGATCCATGACGGCTACGTGACTGGCAGCTCTCCACTGAATTCCTCCCATTGTCGGTTGCAGTGACAGTCCCTTTTTTATGTCTTCTTCATGACATTACAGTACAGGACTTATCTGGTATGATTACTCAGTTTTTGACATTTAACTTCCAATTCTTGATAAATTATTCTGTGTTAATTCTAGTCTCAGGAGGTGTTTTTGTTGACCTTTGGTTGGTTTTATGAACCAGCAACAAAAACTCTTTGATAACTTTTTCTTCCTCAATCTCAACCAGACAGGAAGTGAACACTGGGTGGTGAAATATGTGAATATGCAGAAGAGGTGTAACGTATCTCCGCGGCGGAAGGCTTTGAATGGCCCTCTGTGTGTCTGTAGATGGGTAAGATGACCCGGGCTGGACAGGTTGTGGTCAGCCATACCCGGAAAGCAGAAGGTCTGAGAGGTTTTTGTGGAAGAGTGGAGCAGCAGTGAGGACAGAGATCTCTGTGAAAACAGAAACAAGGCGGGACACCAGATCTGATTCTGGACTCGTTTGCATAGACCGGCTGTGCTCTTGTGAGGTTCTGTACCAGATCTTGTTGGGTCTACTTAGATCAAATGTCACTTTTAAATTTCAAAGCAGCTCTGTGGTGGACTGCTGATCTGTCTTCAGCATTTCTGTTCTGATTAAAGTGGAAATAAAGGATTAACTTTAGCATAACTACGCTTTTAAACGGAACAAAATGCTACAGACTTGATCTTAAACCTCATAAAACACCATTATTTTAGATGTAAGGATATTTTTTCTTTGCCCTCTGGGATAACTATAACCCGTCTCTATAGTTGGTCTTTTCAGGTTTTTATGGCTATGGTAGGTTTTCCTGCTTCAGTCAAAAAAAGGGGCTGACTTGCAGGATATTTAAATGGTTTCAAGCTGCAATTTTCCCTTTAAACGTCCATAAATAAGTCAGTTTTTAACTGTCTCTTGATAGACATCAGTATCAATCAATCAGTCAGTTAATATAGCACCTTTAATACATTGCAGTGTAGCACAAGGTGCTTTACAGCAAATAAAATCAAAACAAACAAACAAATAAATGCTGCAACTATAAGTCTGATCATTTAAAACAGCAATAAGTTGTAAAAGGATTAAATAACGATAACTTTATTATGAAGAGAACCTAGAAAATGCAATTTAACAATAATTATGAGTCCTCATTTCTTTACATTTTGCTTCCAAGGTGCCAAAAAGCTTCTTGTAGTCTTTTAAAGTGGTCTTAAACAATAGTTCTCTAGATTGGTCATTACTTTTTTAATTACCTGTTTAGGTAAAAATATTCTTGAATTTGCAAACACTTTGGTACTAGTAGCTTGTTGTAAAACCACATGATTTCTTTTAAATAACAACGTGACATGCTTGAGATTCCGTGCTGAAAGAAAACATCTAAACACGGTGTTCTATGTGTTCCTAAAAAATGAGGAACTATCTAAAAGGCCTGCCCTAAATCAGCAGAGACCTGACGGGACCTGAGAGTTGCATCATTCCTCAAATAATTTGTTTCCTGAATGACAGATTATTGGCTAATAAAAGGGTGAACGTACCATTGAACCATCAATCCCACTGACACGTCTTCTAATTGTTCAGGTGATTGATAACACATTTTCTGTGTTGTAACAAACTCTAAACACATATTTCTGTTTAAGAAATAAGGGAGTTTGTTTGGGTTGAACATTTATGAGCCGTTTGAATCTGATTACAATAAAACATACCAGCACGCTCTTGGAAGATAAATTTAAAACTGTAAACATTAAGATTTGGACAGTATTGTTTTTAGTGCTGTTCTGTAGTTGTGAGAAGAGAATTCATGATGATGTCAGAGTCTTCCTGCCTCCGAGAAGTTTGAAATCTGGCTGATTTAGTTTCTCCATACATCGATTTTTGATTTAGATGCTGAATCATAAGAACCTTTTCTGTGTTTGCAGTGGTGGGAGAGAAAAGGAGCAAAAGTCTTACTGTGAGTCTTTCATGTTATTCTCATGTTTTTTTAGAGTCTAGTTGGTGCCATCATGGAGGGGTGTAAAAGTTATACATACAGATTCCCTTTTCTCTTTAGTTTTTTGGGACAGGACGTTGTTGGGCCTCTTATTGAGAGAACGCACATTAGATTTAACTGTAACTCGAGCTTCAGGCTCAAAGTCCTCTCTGCTGGAGTTTGTGTGAAAATAATTGAGTTTCGTTCTTGAGCAAGCAGCTGGACAGCCAGAGGTTGAGTTTGTGGTTTCAGCAGGTTTCTGTTGGATCGTGGGATAGTTTGGGTCAGCAGACCTTCTTCCTACATGTGCTCCTGTTGGCTGATCTCTTTTACTCACTTTAAAGCATAGTATTTCATAAGTCACTTTCAAACAACAGGTTCCTCTTGTTCTCCTTGAGGGATTGAGTTGCAGTTGTTTAGGCTGTCCCTTCCTGGAAACAATCCTGTTACATGTTTCTTTGACATCATTTTTCCACTGCTTTGGGAAAACCATCGGAAGATAAAGGAAAGTCACTCTGCTGTCATACGGAGCAGAGAATTCCTTTCCATTGATATCTAAAACTTCAAGCAGAGCGCTTCCCTCTTCCGAAAAGCCTTCCCTGCTGCAGGCCTCTTTCATGCCGACCCCTGCTCCAGTGTTCCCGCCCTGTTGAGAGAGGCGGGTGGAGCTGGGCTGGACTTGAACCCTGGCAATTGTCTTCTGCTAACCTTTCTTTGTCTTTGTGTGTCTTTGTGTGCCCACATGGATTTTAGGAGTGTGAATCACGAGTTTCTCCCGGTGGCATTTAAGGTCATATGACTAACAGATAAATGCTAAAGAAAAGAGGTGTTAAGGTATGAACACAAGAGCGGTAATTAATAAACAAAACAAGATTAGGTGTTCATTTCAAATAAAAGAATAAAAAAAAACAATAATGTTTAATAAAGACAAGATACACTGTTTATTTTTGTGACAAATTTGTGATTTAAGAAGAAAAAATATTTGATAAAGTGTTCAAGAAATTGGTTGAAACAGCTTTTAAATACCAGCCCATCCTATTAAACTTTTTTTATTTGTTTAAAATAATCCAAATCAACATATTAAAAACATAGTTATTAAGAAAATGAGAAAAACAACAAAAATGAAAGATATGCATTTCTGCCTACACATGCACTCAATGATGTTGTTTAAAAAAATAACATTTTTTAAGTAATTTGCATTTTTTTCATTTCATCCCTGCAGCTGTTCCACAAATTCACTCCCATCAATAAAACACTTCAGTCATTAGTCATCAAACAGAAAGAACTTTGATGAGGCAAGCACTTTTTCTCTTTTCACTTTTTGCAAACGGTGTTATACAACCATAGTTCCCCCAAAAATGAGATGCTGTGTTAAATATAAATAAAAACAGAATGCAGTTATTTGCAAATCTCAAAAACCCCTGTTTTTATTGCCCAGTAGAATGTAGTAACAGAAGGCTGTAAAAGTAAGTGGCACGAATAAGAAACAGCTGGAATTAATTAGGTTAATTGGCAACAGGTCAGTAAGAGGACTGGGGATCTTAGAGAAGCTGAATCTGCCAGAAGTAAAGATGGGCAGAGGTTCACCAGGCTGAGAAAATACTTTAGAATAATGTTCATCAATGGAAAATTGGGAAGACTTTGAACATCCCATAATCTACAGATCATGATATCATCAGATCTGAAGAATCTGAAGAAATCTGAGGTCAAAGGTCAAGGCTGGATGTTGGTGATCTGGTTCTGTTCTGCTCAGGAACACCGTGCTGTCCACAAATGCTGCTTAAAGCTCTATCAGGCAGAGAAGAAGCCAGATGTGAACAGATGTGTCTCCTCTGGACCAAAGAGGTCAGAATCTGAAACCATGATGACAGGAAGCTGTGATATCTCCTCCCAATCAGGTCCATCTTTCCTGTCATCTCCAGATTTATGATGGTGTTAGTGTGGATTACTGCTGTGTGTTTGTGTCTGTTTATAAGCACCGTGTTAGTTTTACACAGTGATCCTGTAATATTTGTGAGCTTGTTGCATTTCTGTGTCCAGCACACAAACACAACCTGCTTTACATCGTCGGCTCACGGACAGGTTTTATGTATGTCTGAAGAACAAGTCTCAGGGTTCTCTTCTTTAACTTGCTCTACATGCTTTCTGCTTCCAGACAGAGCAGCGTGAACTTGGCCAGCTCTCTTATAAAAATATAAACCTGTGTGCTGATTGATTTAGCTGAAGCTGAGCCAGGTCTTTCTTCATATTAGTTTAAAAGTTTAACAAGAAAATTGAATCACACTGGAGTAGTTTGTTGTCTTTTTCCTTTTGACTTATTCTATTTGAAACTATTTTAAGAATGCAAAGGTACGCAGATGCAGAAATGAACGGCGGGTGTTGTTTGAGAGGTCTGGGGGGTGGATGGGGAAAGACGTGAAGGAAGGTGTAGAGATAAGACCGTGCTAATGTCTCTAATCCGCTCCAGATGAAAGCTGTTGGTGTGACGAGGTTGGAAAGGATGGGAAAGCTTGGGCGCTCCTACATCACACCACCTTTCATGAGACGCTTCATGTTGTGAGATGACTCGTAACCATAGAAACGGCGAGGAGAACAACACATGGACACAAACGTGTTGGGTTGAAGGTGGCTCGGGAGTTTCGTTCAACCAGCCCTGACTTTGCAGTTTGCCAACACAAAGGCTTCTGCTGCGTCTCTATATGTGTTACTGACTTTATACTCGTCCAGCAAAACACACACTACGCTGGCAATCAACAGATCTATTAATAAATGGCACATTTTCAACCACTTTTTCAAGTTTTTAAAAAAGGGTTGATGTGCAGCAGGACAGGACTGAATTTATTTCCCTACATGTTTTAAATGTAGCCAGTATTTAAAGATATGACTGATCACTGGAACTTTACTGTTTCCTTATTTAAAGGAGGAATCTAACCAAGACTTGATCTTTTTTAAAAGGTTCAGAGAACTTGATCATCCTAATCCTGTATGAGAATGTTGCTCCTTTGAAGCAAAATATGAGGAAACGAGAGATGATTAAAGATTTTTTTTCTCAGTATTGTGTTTGTGGACCTTGACACTTTCACATGAAAAATATCAGAGTTGCTGCACAAACGTAGCTCAAGTATAGATGCTCTTGTAACCCTCAGCTACATGATTTTCCTGCTTTAACAGGGGCTATCTTGGTGTTGTTATCTCACACACACAAACAGGCTCATATGAGTGATGACTTATCCACAGATCGACACATAAACCTGATATCACAGACCTACACACACTGACTGCCCTGGTTTCGCCTGCAGTCTGATCCAACATTGTGCTTGATTTGCCCTGACCTTCTGCACCCCACAGCTGAAGGACAACGAGCAGCATCTAGGTTATGACCTGGCTGTTTTGTTGTGTCTGTTAGTCATAAATACTTTCTCATCTGCTGCAGAGTCACTCGGTGTGCCTGTTTAGGCCGTTTACAGGGTGTGTGTGTTGTCGTGGTTGTAAACTGCAGAAGACAAAATGATAAAAGACAAATTTAGAGCTGAGCACAATGTTTCTGTTCTTACTATCTTAGCTCACTCTGACTGCTGTCCGCTGCAGGTAGACACTGACTCGTCATATATTTACTCCATGCAGCCTCACTGGAAAAAACTAAAACAAACAAAAACAACAACAAAATTAAACTTGAACAAATCTGACATATACTGCTGTGGTTACAACTGGAACTTTGGCCGTATGATGACACTCTGAACATTTAAAGGCTCATTACGGACAGGCCAGGGAAGTTTGTGCACGTTGGGGAGCGGGGTGCGTGTCGGTGGCTTCCTCTGTTCACAAGGACACCATTTATTAAGTGTGTGGTTCAGGGTGGAAGGGTGGGGGTCAATGGAGGGATCTGTGGTTGTTTGAGAGGTAAAGGAGAACTGAGAGGGTGGGAAGGAGTTTTAGAAGAATGTGCCAACTTGTCAAGTCCTTTTTCCCACCCCCACCTTCTCAAATCGGGGATGATGCTGGGTGCTGATTACAGCCAAATGGAGCAGCAGCTGGACTCAGGAAGCTGGGTGGGGTTGTAGAGGAGTGGGCCAGGATGGAGGTGCAAAAGGAGTCCTCACAGGAGGTCTCAATTAGGGGGTGGTTCCCTCATCACCTCTCTGAACGCTCTTTGAAGTGATCTGGTCCTGGTCTGCTGATAAAAAAGTGTGAGGGAGAAAGAAATGAAGCTTAAATCTCACTACAACAGTTTTCAGTGTCTGGTATAAAAGGTTTATTATAGAACATCTACAGTGGTCTGCTTAGAAGATATTCCCCAAAACATTCTTTACATTTTCACAACAAAATGAATGAGCGTAAAAGAAGTCGTCTCTCACCAAAGTTTGGGTTGGAATGGGTAAACTTTGTGCTGATATGTGGTTTGGTAGCTTGAAGCCGGTTTTCTCAGTGCTCCCTCCTCATACAGCCCATATTTGATCCAATGACACCGCTTTCTGTCTTTGTGTTCATTGGAGCCTCCAGTTCTGGTTCAAACTGTCAACGGTCAAAAGTCCTGATTTATTTGGTTGCATTAATTATCAGTGAACTCATGACACAGCCTGACACGGAGGAATCCTTAGGAAGTGTCACAGATGACAGAACTCACACAAACCTCCTCAGGGTATGACCTCATCCTGTTGCTATGTTTACTCGAGTGTTTACGATTGCTGGGCAGGAGTGAATGATCGGTGGTAAATGTCTGCAGGGAAGATCAGGAGGAATAAACGGCTTCTTCTTCTTCTTCTTGTCTTTAGTGACTTTTCCAGGGAGTTGATCCAATTCTAAAGGAATGGAGTGTATGAATACACCTCTGCTGCCTAATCTCCTAATCAGCACGGATAGACTCGCATTTATTTCTAAAGAAAATGATGACAAGAGACAAAAACTGTTTTGTTTTGTGCAACTTGTGAAACCTTTCTAATTTGAGGGTGCGACAGATCCCAGCAGCTTTGAGGTCAGAAGTGATGAAGGTCAGAAGTGATGAAGATGCTCACTTCCTGAATAAAGTGAAGCAGTTTTGTCTCTTCGTTGAGTTGACTCGATGGCTAAGTGCTTACTTTTACAGGTTCAGGAAAAGGAAATAAATAAAGACAGTAAAAGGTTTCTGGGTTCACAGAAACCATTGACCATTACTAAAACTCTTCCAACCACATGGATGGATGGATGGATGGATGG
>NC_051453.1:592848-632063 GCF_001649575.2 Kryptolebias marmoratus | reverse complement strand
TGGGTGGGTGGGTGGATGGATGGATGGGTGGATTTAGATCATTTAGATCATAAAAGGTTAGACAAAAAAAAGACATTTAAACATAACTCCTGGTTATAATATCATTTTGACAATTTTGTACATAATTCTTATTTTTAAAAAGAACTGAATCAAATTTTTTAGTTAAAGACTTGTTGAACTTGATAAAGAGTGCCATTATTAAATCAGATGTTTGTTGAACTGTGACTCTTTGGCGTAAATCAGAAGTCTCAGAAATGCTTTCTTGTTATCTAACTTCCAATGACTCTTTGAGACGATGTACTTCTGGCAGCTGTTGTGAACTTTGAATAAAATAACGAGCGCTGGACAATTGACTGACTGCGTTGGCTCAGAAATCCTTCGTCTTGTCTGTGTTTGATGCCGTTGAAGATGAATGGGACAGGAGCGTTGGGGGGATTGGTCACCACCTGTTCATATTGAAATGACACCAACAACAGGTAGGGAGGCGTGCCAGGAGGCTGATGGGGACTTTCCAGACTCTGTTTGACAGTCAATCTCCAGCCTTCAGTCTGCCTGCCCTGACACAAACTTTCTCAGCACGTACTCTCCATGCTCCGGCTTCCCACCCTTCCGTCCCCGTTCACCTGATGTGTGTACTTGTATTTGTTCATTGCCATAGCTGCAGCAACACTTGCACTAACGGAGCAGAAGACGCCTGTAATCAGACAGAAAAATGCAGAGATTGTAATGATGAGTGAACATCAGAGGTGGGGGATTAGTGGGTGGATGCGTGCCCCGCCATGTGCATATCTGATATTTGAAAAACTAGCGTTCACTGTGAATTCTCTTTTATGTTTATGGCACTTAGGTTTATCTTATAAATCCCATCTTTTAAGCCCTCTTTAAGTAGTTCAGTGTTTAGCGTCCCATTATGTGGCTGTGTTAAAACGTTAAGTGTCCTTATGGTGAATAGACACAATAAACGAAACACCTGAACAAATGAGGGATCAAATCTCTTTTGAAATTGAACCTAAGCATTTTATCTTTGTTTAGCATGTTGCTATGAAACTTAAACCCAAATTTAGTGACGATTTCCATCCCAAAGTAAAGTTAAAGCCAGACTGAGTTACTATTTTTAGTTACTGCTGCAAACACAGCCTTCAAACTTGGCACCAGCTCCCCAGAGACACAAAAGTGAGGCAGAATAATGGCAAAGAACGTCAGACTTTTGCTTTTTTTAAAGAAAACCTGAATAAATCTGAAATGTAAAATGTCTTCAACAGAAATAAACACTTTCTGCACATATTAACAGAACCTGGATGGAAACTATCTGCTACTCAAAGAGCAAAAGTGTGTACTTTTTGTATATTTGTGTGTTACATCCATTTGCACCAATGTAACAGTTACACATCCAGGTCCAAATATCAGAACAACAAGGTCCCAGTTCTAGACAAGTAAAAAACAGAAAATATGAAGAGAGAAACCGTTTCTATTCTGAACTTTATTTGAGTGAGAATAATTCTTGTTAAGAAGATTTAGAGAAAGCGGAGCATGCAGAGAGCTGTTTGTCACACGTGGCTTTTATATTTAATGAATTCATGGACTTTATCTCTCCTTTTACTGAAGAAACTACACCAAACAAAACATCCTGGTGGCTGCAAAATACAGCAGATCCTGAATATTTTCAAAACTGAAATATTAAGTCTGAGTTTGCTTTAGTTAATGAAGTCACGGGCCAAAGTGGTACTTTTCAGTTTCTGCTGCATACAACCCTTAAATATATCATTGTTTGTTTGATTTTTGGCTAATTATCAGTTATTTAGTATAAAGTCTTACATTAAATTTAACAGGAAAGCCACTGGGTGAAGTGATTCAAGCAGATTGTTGTTCCTGTTAAAACTAAATAACAGGTTAATTCATTAAAATGTTCTTAATGCTGTCAAAAGTCATCTCATTTTATCAGGGAACCTATTTGTCAAGGTTGTTCAGACGAACACAAATGATAATTTTCTTACTTGTGCTGAATTTTGAAGCATGTTCGTATAGTTCCAGCACTCATGCACGGCAGGTGTTTGGTGTTTAAAGCCAACTTCCATATTAGTCTGTTTTATTTTGCTTTTCTACATTTGCAGGGATGCATCTCAAGGAGTCACAATGTCTGTGAAGGATTTTCTAAACATTGAGAAATCTTTACAGGGGATGAAGTCTTGAAGCCTGTCTTTTAGGCCTCTGGAATTCGGATCATTCATATTTTTTACATCCATTTATAATCGAGCTAGAAAACAGCTCTTGCACCATTCGAAGTGTGAAAACTGTTGTAATACGTGAATGGAGGCTCTATTAATAAACTTACAGTTTGACTTCCTTCAGGTGGAGTTTAATGACAGCTCATTAAATTAGAACAATGTTCCGATGTGGCGACCTGACAGGTGTTCTTACCTGTACTTTCACTTGCTGCCTGCTCCCATCGGGGAATGATGCTGTTGCTGTGATTCGTTTTAAGAAAACACAAGATAAGCGTAGGATGCGTTCCAGAAGGATGATGCAGTGCACGTCTTTGTCTCATTCAGGTCAGACGTCCCCATTAGTTTGTTTGGTTTTTATTGTGTCTGCATTTCAGGGAAAGGCACTTACTGAAAAATAACACTTACTGTATGTTTGTCTAAGAGGTGTGTGTTTATGTGCAGACACGTTTGGGTGTCATAGTTTTACCAAGACGAGACTGGAGGTGGAGAGAATCCCCCTCTGGGTTTCATCACAGCCGGCAGCAGCAGATGATGATGATGATGATCTGTTTGCAGTTTGGGATTTCAGTGTGGCCTCACAGACAGCAACAGTAGCTTCGGCTGCAGCTTGAAGAATTAAAAACATGGAAAATGGGCATCATGTTTGGTGTTGCCGCCTGGCAGCGTGTGGGTTTCTCTCCTGGAGGGAACATCCGTCTGTTTGTCTTTGCTCTGATTTCAGCTGGGCTGTAATGGGACGAGTTAAGGTGTAATTGACTGCGGTTTCTCTCCACAAACGCCCACACATCACACCAAAACATAAACAGCAAACGGGCCTCTCCTTCTGAGCTCTCTGCCTCCGGGGCCATTCGGTTATTTTATCTTTTTATCTTGTTTTATTGAAGTCGCAGGCTCTGCAGTCTGCGAAGATGAGAAGGTGACACAGATCAGCAGTTCAGTCCTGCTTTCATGTTTCCTTCAGGTTTTTACCAGAAACTTACAAATCTGTGATTTATTTATTCATTTATCAGATATTCTTTTGTTTTCAGTCCCTTCTGACTCTGCAGCCCTGTTACAGGTTTTCTTTCTTGTTGTTTAAAAGTTCAGAATAAAGATGTTAGATTTAAATTAGCTCCAAAACTTTGGATTTATCTGTAAAACCTTCATCTGGGCTATAATAATTTATATATTTAATAAAACACTGTCTTCAGTCTCTCAGTCTTTTTTCTTTTGCTTTTCATTCATGGTATGAGGGGGAATTTCATTTCTTTCTTCTTATTTCAGGGTTATTTTATTTTTAAAAGATTTAATCCAAGTGGAATCAGAAACTGGAGTGAAATTGCAGGAAGGTAAAAATAAAAATATGTTTTTAAATTATTTAAAGAAAAAAAAAACTTAAATGTGCTTTAAAAATAAATAACTGTCAATATTATTAGATTTATTTTCTTAAAGTCTTAAGTTTGTATTTTTCAGCATTTCTAATAGAAACTAATTCTAGTTTACAGTATATGGCATTTAAGTAGTTTATGTTTAATATTTAATTTAACAATAATGATTATTAACTGTAGAAATGATCTACTTTTTTTTTTTTAAACATTATATTTATTGAATTTTATAACTTTTAACAAGTGATTGGCACATTTAACATTTACATTGAACAACTTAATCCCCAAAATACACAAATATAAAGACATAACAATAAAAAAATAAATAAAAAACTACACATATTGGACAATAGAAATAAAATAAAAATAAATAAATAACAGACTCTGCAGTCTGTATCGTCGTCCTCTCAGTTTCCTTTGTATTGTTCCAAAAACTTGGTCAACGGTGACCATGCTTCTTCAAATTTCGTTCCCTTTCCTCTTATAATATAAGTGAGTCTCTCCAGTGTCATACATGCTGCCATCTCCCTCACCCACACGGGATTTGACGGTATGTCCATCTTCTTCCAATACAGAGAAATTAATCTCCGGGCCTGCAAGAGTCCAAAGTCAATCAGATTCGACTGTCTGGGACTAAACACACAGTTCTTTGGATAAATCCCCAAAATACACAATTTAGCCTCAGCAGGTACATTCACTCCAACAATCTTTGACAAGGTTTGAAGAACTGAGTTCCAGAATTGTTGTAATTTTGGACATTCCCATACACAATGAAAAAGAGTTCCTGTTCCAACTAAACACTTACTGCAGCTGTCTGGTATGTTGGGTGACCAGCGATTCAGTTTGACTGGAGTTATGTAAGTTCTCATCAACCACTTGTACTGTAGGAGCTTCATCCTCGTGTTAATTGATTGTTTTTGGGCTTTTAAACATGCAGTTTCCCACTCAGACACTAGTATCTCTTCTCGGATGTCAGATCTCCATGCGTCTAGTCTATCTGCAGTGGATTCCTCATCGTACATTAATAGGGCTGCATAAAATAAAGAAATATGTCCTCTTCTCTCCAGGTTTTCTACTACAATATTCTCTAGGTGTGACAGTGGGGGCTTGGATTCAATCTGTTTATGTTTTGACATAATGAAATGTTTTATTTGCAAATACTTATAAAAGTGTTTCTTTGGGATGCTATATATTTGGCATAACTGCTCAAATGTAAGGAGCCTGTCATCCCTATAAAGGTCTGCCAGTTTCTCCACACCTTTACTTGCCCACATTTTGAAGCCTCCGTCAGCTCGACCGGCCCTGAAATATCGGTTCCCCCAAATGGGTGAAAAAGATGACATGGGGGGGGCATCTCCAATGTGTTGATGGGTCCCATGCCAAACATCAATTGTGTTTTTTAAAAAGGGTTTTTTTGTCATTTTTAGCAGTTGTTTTGGCCTTGCAGAATACAAATACAAATTTAATCTAAGTTTTGTTATTAGTTGTTCAATTTTTACCCACGCCGGAGGTGTTTCGGTTGAAAAGTAAAACATGGCTGAGCGCAGCTGTGCAGACCAGTAATACCATTTTAAATTAGGGAGTTGTAGGCCCCCCCTTTCATATGGGAGGTACAACAGGCGAAGTCTTAGTCTAGGTTTTCTATTGTTCCAAATAAATCTATTAAAAATACTATTTAATCCATCAAAAAATTGTTTTGAAAGAGGTAAAGGAATTGACTGAAACAGATATAAAAATTTAGGTAATATATTCATTTTGATCATGTTTATGCGGCCAATCATTGATATGGGCAATATCATCCATTTATTTAATGACTCATTTACTTCACTAATCAAAGGATCATAGTTTGTTGCTACAATTGTTTTAATGTCTGGGGTAATTTTAACACCAAGGTACACAAATCCCTCTCCTGCATTAATAAACGGGGTCTGTACAACTGGGCTCAGTCTTTCATCCCTGTTCAAAAATAGAATTGAGGACTTTGAGTAATTTATTCTATAGCCAGAGAAATTACCAAACAGCTCCATTTGATGCATTAAATTTGGAACGCTGGTAGACAGTTTTGTCAAAAAGACTATCAGATCATCAGCGTACAATGCCAATCTATGCTCTTGGCCCCCCAATTGAATGCCAGATAGATCACTTCGCATTCTTATCATCATTGCCAAGGGTTCTATAGCTAGAACAAATAACATTGGCGATAAAGGGCAACCCTGGCGAGTAGAACGTTCTAAGGTAAAGGATTTGGAAGCTAAGTTGTTTGTCCAAACGCTGGCTTCAGGACTTGTATACAAGAGCTTAACCCATTTGAGGAAATTGTGTCCAAATCCATATCTCGGGAGGACATTAAACAGATATGACCATTCAATTCTATCAAAAGCCTGACGTGCATCGAGTGATAATAAAGCTGTATCTTTAGCGTCAAATTTCTCATGGATTATGTTTAAGACTCTTCTTACATTGTGAAACCCTTGACGTTTTGGCACAAAACCATTTTGGTCGTTATGGACTAAATTTGCGATAAAGGGGTCTAATCTTTTTGCTAAAACCTTACAGAGTATTTTGGTGTCAACCCCCATCAGGCTTATTGGT
This sequence comes from Kryptolebias marmoratus, assembly GCF_001649575.2. Taxonomy (NCBI): domain Eukaryota; kingdom Metazoa; phylum Chordata; class Actinopteri; order Cyprinodontiformes; family Rivulidae; genus Kryptolebias; species Kryptolebias marmoratus. Next base: position 625,882 of record NC_051453.1, on the reverse strand, counting down.
CTAAATGAAGAGCACTCTTCAGGGGGTTTACCAGGTTTTAATATCAGTGTGATCATTGCTTGTCTTAGAGTGGGTGGGAGGACTTGGTTTCTAAATGCTTCTTCATACATGTTGAAGAGAGGAACTATGAGTTTTTCTTTAAAAGCTTTGTAGAATTCAATGGGGAAGCCATCTGGCCCAGGAGCTTTACCACTGCTGATACTCTGTATGGCTTGTGAAATTTCTTCAATTGTTACATTTATGTCCAGCTCCGTTTTTGCTTCTTCTGAGAGTGTCTGGAACTGAAGTTGGACTAAAAATACGTCTTGCTCTTCTGACGCATGGCAACACTCTGACTTATATAGTTTAACAAAAAATTGTCTAAAGCAGTCATTAATTTCAGATGGATCTACTGTTACCCTTCCAGAGGGGGCCCTTATACTGTTAATTGCTCTTTCACTTTGGGTTTTCTTAATTCTCCATGCTAAGAGTTTCCCCGCTTTTTCTCCTTGGTAATAATAAGATTGTTTTAACCACATTAAGCTTTTTGCTGCTGCCTCAGAAGATAACCTATTATATTCAGATCTCAAACGTAATAGTTCACTCTGTTTTGTTTGGTCGTCATTCGTACTTAAGTCTAATTCCAAAATTTTTATTTGTTTGTCCAAACTATCCATTTGTTGTTTATGCTGCTTGTTTTTCGTACTTGTGTAGCTAAGAATTTCACCTCGAATATATGCTTTGAATCCTTCCCATCTCACTGAAGCACAAGTTTGGTCTGTGTTTAATTCAAAATAACTATCTATCTTCTCCCCCATCAGTTTAATAAAGTTTCGATCTTGTAGCCATCTTGCTTGAAACCGCCATCGGAGTGGATTATGGACAAAGTTTTCTATGTGAACATTAAGTGAGATAGCGGCATGATCACTGATTACTATGCTGTCATACTGGCAATGTTTGATCCTTGATAAAAGTTCTCTTGAAACAAGAAAATAATCTATACGCGAGAGGGATTTGTGCATACCTGAGTGACAGGAAAATTCAACTTTGTCAGGATTTAGTTCTCTCCACACTTCCACCAAATTGATATCTAACATATATTGATTTATTAATTTTCTAGTGTGGGCTTTATAGACTTCTGAGCCTGTTGATCGATCTACCTTTGGATTTAAGGTACAATTAAAGTCTCCCCCAATTACATAAAATCCTTGAAGAGTGGCTATAGTAAGAAACAAATCTTCAAAAAATTTTGGTTTATTTTCATTTGGACCGTATAAACTTACTAAATTTAAAGTGATTGAGAGGATGTTGCCCTGGACAATTACATACCTACCAGCTGGGTCTTGTATTGTTTTTAGAATTTGGAATGGTATGCTTTTGTGGATCAAGATACTTACACCTCTTCCATAGTTATTATACGACGCATGTATCACTTGGCCCCGCCATCTATTTCTTATAAATTTTATTTCACTATTTGTTAAATGAGTTTCTTGAAGAAAAATTATCTTTGATTTAAGCTGTTTAATCCTATTTATGACCTGTTTTAGTTTAATTTGTTTCCTAAGTCCCCTCACATTCCAGCTTGTGATTTTTATGTAGGCGATATTATTAGCCTCAACTTGTTCCATAATTATTTTTTCCCTGAGACAGTATTATAATGACAAATGTTGCAGAGTCAACACAAAATGCACAAATATTTTGAGTAAAATAAGATAAATAATAAATGAAAAAAAGAAAATCCTGAAAATGACACATAACCCACTATCCCCCCCCTCCCTTACTCAGACTAGTGTGTGGGGGCTTTTGCTAATCCACTAACAAGGGGAGTAGCTGAACTACGAAACCCAACCCCGAAAGCAACAGTGGCGTCCGCAACCCTCTCATCATAATAAAACAGTAATATAACAAACCCTTTTAAATCCTTATGAAATGATCTACTTTTATAAACTTTTAGAATCTTTTGGTATTTTTTAATAGTATTGTTTAAATGTTTTATTATTATTTGTAACATAAAGATTGTATGAAGGGCAACATGTTTCAGCTTAAAGGAGAAATAAAACAGTCATTTTAAGTTTTACATCGTAAATTGATTAAACAACTTGAATGAATGCAACAAGATAATTTAGTAAAATAAAACCAGTAAAATATGAGAATAAAACAAGTTTAAAAAAGCTTAATGAACAACTTTCCTCCACCTGTGTATATCCAAGCTGAAGTCTGCGTTTCCTTCTGAGGCCACGGCTCATATTTATACATCTGTCACGACACACACACACACACACACACACACACACACACACACATTCCTCAGCTCCAAGCATGCATTTCAACAGGCCCCTGTGTGTGAGCAGGAAAGAAACTGCAGCACGAATATCCTGTACATTTAGAACCTTTTTAAATGCTTGGCTTTCTTTCAGGTGAAATATTTCCTTGTCGGTGGACCCCCAATGCTGACAGAGCCTGGCTAACTTCCCAGAACAGAACAATATCTGCCAGGTCGTCTGAGGGGCCCAGCAGTCACACACACACACACACACACACACACACGTCTGGCTTTAAAACCGTCAACGCTCAGGCTGGGCCTTACATAATGACAGAGAATGGAGGCATTAAAGCAATTTGTTTGATTTAAGTTGTCAAGGCATCCTGGACCCTGCCCCTGTCAGCTGGTTTTGATACCCTCTGTGTGTGTGTGTGTGTGTTTGTATTGTGCACTTCATCTGTGGAGGTTAACCCAAAGAAAGGTGGGCAGAGAAGGGTCCTTGCTGTAGAACGTTACAGCATGAAATAAAGCTCATTATTTCCCCTCTTCCCTTAGATTTCTGCTCCTTCTTCTTCCTCTGGTTCCTGTTTGTGATGTTCTACGTCTCTGTTGAGCAGAATGAAGGTTGTGGAGCTCAGGTTTGGTCTTGTTGGACCTTTTAAATAAACTTCTTATATGAGACTTTTTAATTCTGTGACTTAACAGCTTTGCTTTATTCCACAGCCAAGTGAAATTGTAGCATTTAATACTTGTCTGTTCTAGAAAGAATAGTTATTTTTCTTTTGCTTTTTTGGATGGATTTGTTTATTTTTATTCACATTAAAGCTGCAGAGCCTCTGATGACCAAGTATCATCTTTAAATTGGGTTATTGAATAAAATATGACCTGTAGTAAAACAAATGTGAAGATGGAGGGGAAATGGGATTATTCCATATTTGTAGTATGTGAGTGTTTTATTTCTTTCACTGGTTATAAAAGTAGAATAAGTGTCAGAATAACTCTTAAATAAAATATTTGAATTTGCTTATTTTTATTCAGCTCATCCATCAAGAAGCTGACCAAGCAAAAGAGAGAACTTTGAGTTTATTCAGAACAATTTTACCAAAATTATTATTTGGACAATCAAATTCACATTTTTTTTCCTCTTAATAAAATAACCCAAATAATAAATGTATATCTTAACATTTGACTGTGATTTTAAATTTTTAAACAAATTTCAAGCCTTCTGCTCACATAATGAGTGGACATTTTCCTCAAAAACTAAAAAACAATCAACCAAAACAGCAAAAACAGAAACACTTGTTGGCTCCGTTACTGTTTGATCATAATTAACATAATTTTCAAGCTCTGGTTTGATACTTAGAGGTGCAAAAAATTAAATCAAACATAAAAAGGCTGTCCTGATCTCTATCAAATGGTACATTTTAAAATAATGTACTCCAGTAGTTTATCAGTTATATTGCTGTTTTCTGAAATGCGGGTCCACACTCAGTGTAAACAAAGCACTTGGCTGATTCTGCTGAAAACCAGGTGGAAACTTGAGTCCCATTCGGCTGGTGGTCGTCTGTGTACGTTTACGGCGGAGTCAGACAGGCATTGAATCTTGGAGGAGACGTTTAGGTATAAAATAAGAGTGAATCTGCTGCCAGATGAGGAAAGAAAAGAGAGAAAGGACGAGAAAGACGACCGTCAAGAGTAAAAGTTGGGGATCACTCAGGGTGATGGAGAGCATCAGTGCTGAAACACGCAGCTTCTGCAGAAATTTGACCCTATTTTCAGTCAATTCAGCTGTTTCCACAAACTTTGCTTACAAATGTTAAATTTAAGGACACATCAACCATCTATTTTTATCCAGTCCCTGTAACAATGACGTGACACCAAACTGTCAGGGAAGCGTCTCACCTGTGGATAAAGCATTTCTTATTTTTCTCCCTCTATGATGAGATAAACTGTTTATATAAGCCTTTAAGGACTTTAAATCTCAGCTGAGGAGCTATTTTTACAGTGTTTTAGTGTCGAACTGGCCTGGTTCTGAATCCTCCTTTGCATTATTTCATGTTGTGAATTCTGATTAAATAAATTCAAAGCTAAACTTTCTGTATGTAAAGCTGTGAAACTTCCAATAGCATCCTGATATTTAGGTGTCAGTGCTCTCTGTTTGATCCAAATGTTAGAATAATCCTCTCCACCTTTAGTCTTCTGGGCATGAATTAAAACCGTGCAACGTGTGCTGCGTTTGTGTACAAAGTGCCCTCTCGCTTTCTCTTGTAACTGATGAAAATCTAAATGAAAAGGCCAGAATGCAAAGTAAAAGCATGAGTGGAGCGTCACAGGTAATTACCCTGAGCTGCGGAGTGTAATTGAACCTGATTAAACCTGCTCGCCGTGTGCGTGCACGTGCGTGCGCGCGCACGTGCGTGCGCGCGCCCTGGCTGGAATAGAGGCCCAGTGTTCTCGGCTCCCAGCTTGAAATAAGGAGTCTTTATCTGGCCGTGTGCACAGCGCTGGTGTGAAACCCCCCCNCCCGCCGTTCAGACGTGGCCCGGGCCGCTCGCTCCAGGTGAGGCGACCACGAACCAGCACGGCTTTTAACCGTCATGCCTGATTTGGAGCCCGAGGCCGTCCTGGCACACACACAGCCGGGCTCAGTCCGAGCACACAGAACCATGCGTGTGCACAGCCATTTCTAATTTAAACTTCATTTCTCCCCAAGTGTTTATTAAGTTCCCTGCGCTGGAACAGGGGATTCTGGGAGTTGGAGTATGAATTTGGAGGTATAAGCTTTCTAATGGGCTCCAGGATCGACCCAAACATCCTGTTTCCTGTGACTGGGTTAGAATGTGATCTGTAACGTGAATCAAGCTGGGCTGATTTATTTTATTTGTTTTCAAGTCGTTTAGTTTCCAAGCGCTGTGAATACAGCACTCCTTATAAAACTACAGTGGCTCTGAAATGGAAAACAATTTTATTCTGAACAAAACACAAAAAATACAACAAAAAAGATTTCTAATTAAAAAACAACTTAAAACAATTAAAAGAAACAACAACATAACAGAAAAGACATCCCATCCATGACAAGATTTCAACTATCTTTAAATTAGAAAACAGCTAAATTTTTCCCTACACAAAAGCGTCATAGGTTTAAAAAAACACTTTAAAAGAAAACAACATTGTAACAGAAAACATGATTTCAGACAGCAGCACTTGAAATTAAACATCAAACAAACAAGAATAATAAATAATAAAACAAAAACAGGACAAGAAACCTGACAAAACCAAAGAAAATAAGATATCAGACCAAAATAAAATGAACCCTACAGCAAATAAATAAAAAAACACAAAAACCTTGATGACACAAAACATCAAATAACATTTCCAAGAATACAAAAATAAAACCTTTAAACTTAAAGTTAAAACGTGGCAATTTTCTGTAAAAACGCATCAGCCTGAAAGAATTAAGAGAGAGTTTTTAGTTTTTAGAATTAGTTTTAAAGTTAATTTCTGTCTCATGTGGGTTTTCAGCTGCATCTCTGACGCTGAATGATTACTTTTCTGTTTCACTGTAGAAACCTTTTGTTTTCCTGTCTAATGGTTATTGTTTCTCTCTCCCCCGCAGATCTCCTTTGACTTGGCCGAGTACACCGCTAACGTGGACGGGGTCGGCACGCTGCGCCTCCTGGATGCCATTAAGACGTGTGGTCTGACCAGCAGCGTTAAATTCTACCAGGCCTCCACCAGCGAGCTGTACGGCAAAGTCCAGGAGATCCCTCAGAAGGAAACCACTCCCTTCTACCCTCGTTCACCTTACGGTAACTGCAGAGAGTTGCATTTAAGAACATACAAATGCAGATTGCTGGATTCATCTGCAGCACTTTTTCTTTGTGCATTTAGGAGTGTGTGTGTGTGTGTGTGTGTGTGTGTCGGTGAATAGAGGAGTGCTTCAGCGCTCAGACTCCGTTTGAGCTCTCTCCACACCCTGAGGCCAAATGTCTGATTGAGGACTGGAGTGGCTCTCAGTTTAACAAAGACACCTTTATATCCACAGCACTCAGCACTCACTTTCAGCCTCCACACACACACACACACACACACACACACGGGCTGCACACGTGTGTTAGCGATCAGGTTTTATGTTCTGTGTTGTCTAAACGCTCTCCTGACTGACACTTTCCCCATCTGTCAGCACTCGGTCTGAAGCTGGAAGGGAGGCGAGCGCCTTTAATGAGAAGGGCTGCTTCTTTATTAATTAGACCTGGGACGATGGAGGCGGGCGTTGCCACGGCGACCTCCCTTCAGCTTTATTGTACGTCCTGACCTATACCTTAATCAACAGGCACCTCCCTTCGTCCGCCTTGGTATTCAGCTCATTACAGGAGAAGGGAGGATGAGGATGAGAGCGCAGCTGCTTTTGGTCAATCAGCAGAAGTCTCAGATTCATCCTCCTCACAGCCAGATGGGATCTGTTTACAGTGGCATGTAGTGCAACTGTAGTGCAACTGTAGTACAACTGTACACGCAGCTGCCTGTATCTTTTATCATCTTATTTTTCAGTTTTTATCCCTTTAAACACAGGTTTTCATTCAGTGATGCACCTTCGGCTCAAAAAATGGTCTTAAAACTTTATTAAGTGTTTTATCTTCCTTACAGATGTTAGGCTCCTGATAGGATTGCAGACGCCCCACTTAGTGACAGAAAGACCCCCTTAAAGGATTGTAGACTACCGAAAGAGAACGCTGATCAGAAATGGATAAAACAGAATAATAAGGTGGAGATGAAATTATTTCTGCTCTCTCAAGCATCAAGACGAGCTGAAAGCTGCTCAGTTCAACTCAAATCAAATATTAGTTTGTAAAAAAACAACAACTTTGACTCAGATTTCCTTCCTTCCTGTCTGTTGTTCCTCCTCTGCCTGTCGTCTCAGGAGCTGCTAAGCTGTACGCCTACTGGATTGTGGTGAACTTCCGTGAGGCCTACAACATGTTCGCTGTCAACGGGATCCTCTTTAACCACGAGAGCCCAAAGAGAGGTCAGTGAAATGTATTCCCTGCTTTCAGGACAACTGGAGGAGATGAAAGTATGTGCTCCACGAGGAGATGTAAAAACCTATTACAAACGAGCATTTCCTGGAGGAATGCTCATCTCCCTCTGCCTTGCATGCTAAAGCTTTAAATGAAGCTCTTTCATGATTTGTTTGTGCTCAGAAAATGTGACGGGGATGACTCTCAGATACTACCAGGTCCCATTTTAGCCCAGAATCTATAAAACTGGCTGAATTACAGCCTTTTTTGTGTTCGCTAAGGTTGACTGGCTATGGCAGACGTCTTACTCCAAAAGTTGTAATTGTACGTCTGAGAGTTTCAGTAAAACCCTTCATGAGTTCATGAGATATTTTGCTAACAGACAGAGAGGCAAACACACAGACACAGGCAATATTGCAGAAATGTTGGAGCATTTCCATGAACTTGTTTGTTTTTGGATGAGATAAGTGACAGGGTGTCAGTAAGCTGCAGTAAAACACGCTCACCTGTTGTTGGACTGTGTAAAAGTATTCAATTACACGCTCTATATAAAGTCCGAATTATTCACTGGTGGAGCCAGGTTTCCCATAGCCACTTCACACACGCTCTCACACCCACTGTGACACATAGTGAGCTGGTTGTGGTCACATTTTTAATATGTGCTCCGAGCCCCGAGGGTCGCCGGCGCTGGTTTAACCCGATTTACACGCCACCGCCACTCCGAATGAACAACACATGACTGCAGCCCCAGCGCCAGGCCCAGGTCAGCTGCTCAGGTGTTTATGATTTATCCCCTAATGAAGGCACTGGCCACGACCCAGCCAAAGGTCAGGGGTCGTCCGGTAAATGGGTTACCGCAGATAGATAGGTGTGGGAACTGGTGTGGGTTACTGCCAGTTCAGCAGAGATGCTGTGGTCAAACTGGCTCACAAACAAAATAAAATAGACAAAATAAATGTTGTTTTCTGTCAGATTTTAAAAGGTTTTCCTCACTTTAGCCAGTTTTTATGCCAGAGGTTTAAACTAAGATAATCTGATGTTGAGAAATGACAGAGTTGCAGCTGTTTTGGTCAAACCTAGTAAATTAACTTTATGTCAGAGTATTAGAGTATGTGTTGAAGTCACGGGTGGAAATTAGCACCCCCCACCGGCCAAATGCGGGTAAATATTTGAAGTGTTGGGTGAATTTGATCAACACACACGCCACTGTGGCGGGTTGGCAATTAGAACAGAAAAGGTGTTATTTGTCCTCTTGACATATAGGGGGCAGCAATGTGTCGAGTTGCTGCTGTTACGTCGAGCCGCGTTCCCCCATCAGATACGGTTCCTCCTGCCTCTCCGTAAATAATGACTTATCTATTAACAGAATTGTTTAGAGGGGCAAATATTTCTCATTAAAAAAACAAAAAAACATCATTCTTTTAAAAATAAAATGTGCTAATAATATCATAATACAGAGGAATAAACACAAGTAAGGAGTTGTTGGTAAATTATTTTTGTCCTTTGTTTTAGAGGGGGAACCGATTATTTCAGACGGCTGAAATATTAGGTTCCCCCCTGGTAACTTTTGCAAAAAAACAACAAATGTCTTCAAATACACAGGACTTGTTGTCCATGATGAGAGGAATAAACACAGTTAAGGACTTTTTGGTAAATTGTTTTTGTCCCATGTTTTAGAGGGGGAACCGATTATTTCAGACGGCTGAAATATTAGGTTCCCCCTCTAAAACACAGGACAAAAATAATTTACCAACAAGTTTTTAACTGTGTTTAAGGACTGGTAACTTTTGCAAAAAAAGAACAAATGCCTCCAAATTCAGAGGACTTTAGATAGAAGAAACATGCTAAGCAGTTGAGAAATTGAAGATATGGCCGCTTTTTTTACACATAGAAGTGATGCCCTTATAAGGGCAAAGCTCGCTGCCCTCCTGATGACATCATCAGCCTTTAGGCTCGTTCTCATATCGCTCTCGTTTCCATGGTTTCATTCCTGTCACACTCAGTCCTTTCCTTGTTTCATGTTCTTTCCTTTCCTTACACTCAGCATTTCCTCCCTGCAGGCCTTTGTGTTTTGCTTTTTCCCCGTCTTTTCTCGGAGTTACGGCTCAGGAGCCCTGAGCTGTGGCCAGATGTCCCACGGCGGCGTTACTCAGCCCAGTGTGGCGCTGGCGTTGGCTGGATTGGCCAGTGTTTACGCAGGCCCCCGGGGCCCGCCGTGACGGCCATGCTGCCACACTGAGGAGGTGTTTGGCTGTGCAGTCCGCTGCTCTTTATTTATCCCTCATGGCATGTTTTTCTTTGTCCGAGTGTGAGGTTGTACTTTAAATCCTGATACAGGTTTCACTAACTAGATGTTTGTGTAACAGCCAGTTGGTGCGAAAACGACCCTCAAGGATTATAAGAAGAAGGTAAATTAATTACATTTGTGAATCACCTTTAATGAAACCCAAAGATGATTTACAAAGGAGATCAGACTTAAACAACGAAAAGAAAAGGTTAAACTCCGCCAAAGCCGTAGTCTTATTAAAAAGTTGTAGGTCACCAATAAAATTTAATCTAATTTAACCAAAATGTCTTCATTAGCTTTTAAGTAATTTAGCTAAGAGACAAACAAACTAACCAACACTACAAAACACACAAATAAACAAAAATAAAAACATTAAAAATTGAGCAACAAAGTTAGTTCAGATACCTGTGAAGAGGTAAATTGTATCCTAAATCTCTTTTTTTATTAGTTAAAATGAACACTGAGTAATCCTGCTCTCTTCAGTAGTTTAGTTATTTTCTTGTTTGTGTTGTTTTTTTGACCCAGAAGAAATAAAGCCCTAGTCCATAGCTTTTTATTTTACATTTTATTTCTTGTGGTAGGTTTTAGAAGCAGTTGTTTGATTAAAAAAGAGAATAAACCCTGGACTTTGCAGGTATATGTAGAAATGAGGCAAAATGTTACCTCTTTAAGCTTTATTGTCTCGGTCAGGACTTTTTGCATCTTATCTGGTTTTACACAGGCAGAATCCTTCTGTTTTCAGCAGGAACAATAGTTTTTCAACATTATTTTAATTTATTTTTTAATGATTCATCAAATAAACCTGCAGCAGATCATTTGTCATCATTCTCCTGCTGTCAGACACACCTTCAGCATCTCCATTAGGTGTTTTACTGCACCGTGTCTGCTTGCTAACACACTTTTGACAATGAATTGTTGATTACATGATTGCTACCACGCCTACCTTTAGTCATAATAATGCAATGATCAGGTGCTTAATGCCTGTTTGACTTGCCTGAACATCACCTTTACCACACATACGAAATGCTGTGAAAGTTTTTTTTCTTTCCTTTAACAAAAGTCTTTTTGAGGCCAAAATGACGTGCTGGTGGGCCGTCATGCTGTCGTGGCTGCTGGCTGCAGAGAAAAGGGTAACGCTCCCTCCGTGCGATTCAGCAAAGATTTCTGCCTCTTTGAGAGGTCAGAATAACTTCATCTTAGCAGGAATGTGCTTCAGGTTTCTCTTACCGTTCCCTCTTCCAACAAACAGACGGTTCCCGTTGTTCTGCAGCAAAACGTCTGAATCGAACAGTCGTGAAGAAAAGAATAACTGCTGTAAATCCAGCTTGAAGCAAAGCAAACAGAAGCCCGTATCTGCCGACCGCTTCACAGTGGTACTGTTAGCTTAGCTGTTAGCCATAACAAACATTTCTCACGGTGAGTCTGATGAGAGGATTTACCTTTAACTAAATAGACTCCATATTGCTGTGACATATGAGACAGCGCAGTCCACCGGTCTCCTAGAACGAGGGATCAGCGGTGAAACTTGTGCAAATAGCTGGTTTTTGTGTTTATTTGGTCATTTTATTCAACAAACACAGCACCTGAAAGGCCTCAGAAATTTAATTTTGATCATGAAGTACCAAAGTCTAATTTAATTTATAGTTATTTGCACTTTGTTGGTGTAATTCTACAGTAAATCTGCACATTTTGTGTTTTATTTGTGTTGATGCTGCTGACCAGTTTCAGTTGTCGGTTTATCCTCTGGTTTATTTAGGGAAGGACATTCATCTGTGTTCCCTCAGAGCTCTGTGGTTCACGCTTGGAAGTACAGAATAATATACAGTTAAACCAGGAGAGAAGAACAGTTAGTGTTGGGGAAGTCAGAATAACGCTGCCCCTTTAAACACACATACAGCTGCTCAACCTCTGCATGCCTTGGATTCATCTTTCTGCTTTTGTTGAGATTGAGTCCAAAAGGTCAGATTGCATGATAGGTTTGTAAGGTGATCTGTTTTCCGTTTATTGAAAAGGTTATTTTCAAAGGAATCTTCTGGTGGGAGTGATCCGGTGAGTGGATTTCACAGAGATTTCACGGGAACCCAATGCTGAGGTGGTCTTTTTTTGATTTTGGTTTCATTTGTTGGTGAGAAAGGGCAGAAAGAGTCCAGCCTAAACATCAGCTGAACTTTGGCCAGGTGAAGAGGATTTTAAAGACTCAAAATGAAGTTGATGATAGAGTCCTCTACCTCTCTCTCTCTTTTTATTTACACCTTCCACAAGCTTTGGTCTCGAGCCAGCACAGGTTCTTTGCTTTTTTTTTCCCAGCCTGTTTGAGTTTCAGACATATTCACCTTTTACTCATACCTATTGCTACCCTCCAATCAATGTTTGTTTTCCCAGATCACCAAGGTAACCAAGTATCTTGCTGACTGAGCGCTTTCTTTGAGTGGTGCGATTGCACAAGTTGAAAACCTTCTGGTGTGGCGTTGAATCCTTGTCAGCTCCACCAGGAAGATAACTGAGCCTCAAGTTGTTGCTCTACTGCAGGTTTCCAAAGTTGGGGTTGGTACTCTTTTTGTACCCAGTCCTGTTACCAATTAACATAATTAGGCCATTGTCTTGACTCAGCATGACTTGCTTTGCCCTGACTTGGCTCTACTCGGTTCTACTCTGTCTCGCTGATTTTCTGTTCAGCTGATTGCCGCCTCAATGGATTTTCTGTTCAGCTGATTGCCGCCTCAATGTGGCAGCCTAAAACTTACCACCAACAGGTAAATAAAAGTGAAAAAAGAAAGTCTCAAAACACACGATTCTCTGCCACAGTTTCTAAAAATGTCGAGGCCACCTTCCCGCCGCTGGTCGGGGGCCGTAAGAGGAGTTTATTCAGTCAAGCTCCATCCAAAATCTGTCATCAGCCGTCAAGCACAGAAGCGTCTGTACCTCCTCATAGGACCACAGTGCTGGTTTATATGGTGCCATTTTAATGGATATCTATGCTCTTATGATTGACGCTGCTCCCTGGCCAATCAATGGCCTGCTGACGGCTAATGTTCAGCTCAGCTCGACTCACTCAGAACCCTGGCCGAGGAGGTTTCAGGAAGTACTAAGAAGCGAGCTGAAAGTGGGGGGAACCACACAACAGAGAGACTCTGACCCCATGGCGGGTCGACCCAAGTCGAGCTCTTGGAAACGGGCCATAGCTGNGGGGGGGGGGGGACTCTGTAGAGTAGACCTGAGCCCGTGGAAAAGGGGCATTAATTGCAAAATGGTCCTCCAGCTGTTTCTTATTCATACCACTTATTTTCACAGCCTTTCGTTGCCCCATCCCAACTTTTTGGAATTTACTCTCCTGCCGTTCTGCACAACTTGTTTTCAGGTGACTTTCCTGGACTTTGTCTTATACTTTGTAACCCACCAGCTCAGTTGTAAATCTCCTTGCATCACATTTCTTTCTCTCCACGCCCTCCCTGTCAGTTGAGTCAGCCCCGAGCGAGGGCAGCAGTCTTACAGGTGTGAAAAGAAACTGTGTTGGCGGAGCAGAGTGCATGACCTGCCTTGGATGTGACTCAAATGAGGCTCCAGAGATCAGCCTATGAATTGTGCAATAACACTGATGGCAGACACTGACTGTCGAGGTGGAATTTGGCCAGCCCATAACCCCCCCCCAACCCATCAAAGACTTCCTGTTAAATCACTCAGAGTTCCTACTTTTTCTCCTAACTCAGTGCAGATAAAGAGGATGTCCACAAGATGAGTATGTATTAATTTTGATGTAAACAAGTCCAGAAGGTTGACCTAAATCTGAAAAAGGAGTGGAGGTGGACATTAAGGGTTACGTTTTTCACTTTAACTCTGCCCAAAGCTGGTTTTCAAAGACAGAGCAGGATTATGGGATTGCAGCTCTGGTTGAAGTCAGGTGTGTAGATATGTGAAACCAAAGGATTTCTATGACAGTCAAAGTAATGTTATGACTATTTTTCATTTTCTACCTTTAAAATATAACCCGTTCAGACAAATTTATAAAAGACTCAAATATCTGAAAGAGACTGAAGAAGTCTTTGTGTTTACCTTGTACAGGAAAATAAACAATCCACAGTTCTATTTTTAAATGGTTTCTCATTAAAACAGTCTGAATTACTAAGCCATTCCATATTTTTATTGAGAAAAAGAAGATCTTTGTAACATCATCAATGTCCCTTTGGAAAGGATTTGCATGGTGATGAAAAAAAACAAACAAACATAAACTAGGTTAAAACTGGAAAAGGAAAGTTGGCAGAGGAAGGAAGTGCATGTTCTACCTGTGCAAGTAAAACTCCAAAGATTAACTTGATAAATAGTTTGCATGATTCAAGGTTTGCTTTTTTATAGCTTTTAAAACTTCTAACTTTTCAGTTTTTCCAGAGCTAATGTGCCATTCAGCTGTGCCACAACCACACAATATGTCTTCAGAATAAATGTTACAGAGGAAAGATTTGAATAAATCACACTGTGGTTCAGTCTCAGTAAATGTGCATAAATAGACTGACAGACAGTAATATAAATGAGTGTGAGTCAGACATTTTGAGGTCTGGGTGTGTAAGGTCTAAGCCGTCACACAGTTTAAGGCTTTATAAGACACCTTTCTTTATGGCATGGCTCTAACAACAGGATCTGTTGAGTAACTGGGGCCTCTTGTGCTTAAATCTTCTCAAATCCGCAGTCCCTTTCCTTCCTCCCCCAGACCCAGGCCCCCAGCTGACAGCTCCTGTCCCCATCCTGTCTCAGCCCACATGGCCTGGCAATGGATGGGAGACATCTCCATACATTTCTCATCACCCTCCTCCTCCTTTTCCTCCCCATACTTGGGCCCAGCTGTGCCAACGAAGCTTGTGTGCTACGCGTTTCCTGTTGCTTCTCTGGCCAATAAATGAAAAGTAATGGTGGAAAAAAAAGAGAAGAAGCAGTTATGTGAGAGTGAAGGAGAGAAAGTGAGTGAGTGTCAGTTTCTGGCATGGGTTTTGCTGTCTGCTCAGTTTTCACGGCCCACGGTTTTATTAGACTTTCCGCCAGGCTGCGGGTGAGGTTAAACGGCCACCGCTGCCCCGTTTGGGCTCAGAACCTCCTGTCAGCTCCCCTCTCAGCTCCCCTCACCCGCCTCCACCCCCTCTTTCTGGCTGTCCCAGAGTGCCGCTGCCAGTAAAGGAAACACATTAACACCAGGGCCTGTAACAGAGCAGGCTTTGTCCAAGGCTAGGCGGAGCCGTCCATTAGCCCCATGCTCTGCTCCACGCTGCACCAATTAGAGACGGCAGGGAGCGGAGCCACTCTAAACAGAGGTGTGAGCTTTACAAGGAGACTACAGGTGAACTCGGGGGGAAATAATAGACTTTATTACTGATTGGTGTACTGTGCTACACCATGTACCTCTGACACCTTTTTAAGAGCCAAATGGGCTTTACGGGGTTTAGACAACCTGTGTTTAACCTGCAAACTCCAGTTTGCCTTGGACACTGGATCAAATCAAGCCTTGGCTCCTAATTTACTTCAGTCACCAGACGTAGCTCTTGTGGCATTGCTTTGGCTCAGTGAAGCAATTTCTGCAACATAAAGGGCTGGCCTTGATAATTTTGTGATTACTTTTTTTTTCTCAGTCCCAGAGCTGTTGCGTGCATCTTAAATGTGTCTCCGACCCTTCTGATTTTAGTTTCTGTAGAGTTTTAGAGCTGCAATAAAGGTCTAAAGTCGGCTATAGAATATGAGAATATATCAAGGCATAGACAAAAGAATTGCTTCTAATAAAATATTTGAGTGATTTTCCAATTGTTTGCATTCTGTTGTTCTTTTCATTTCAGGCTGCAACATTCTGCTTTATTGCTCTTTCAGATAAAGATGAACCTTGATATTGTAGTTTTAAAGTTGGGAGTTTTGAATGACAGGCAGGATGTTAACAATCCAAGCAGCACATGCTCAAGTGCTATCACTTTTAGAAGCTATGGCAGGTCAAAGTCCAAAAGCCCTGGATCAAACACCTCACATGATGTAGCTTGACAGCATCCTTTTATTGCTTATTGTGTGTGTTGCTGCATGATGAATGTCCCACACGCCATGATGAAATAAGAGCCTGTCTCGTAATATGGATCAGAGCAAACCTGACAGTTGTGTATGTGTCAGTAGCAGAAGAAAAATCGTTGTTACCATCTGACTACGGTTAGTGAGAGTGCTGGTATCTGCCAGGTTGGAGAATGGCCCTGAGGCTGGATTAGACAATCAGGCAAAGACAGGACAGGCCTGA
The DNA here is from genome assembly GCF_001649575.2 of Kryptolebias marmoratus. Lineage (NCBI taxonomy): Eukaryota > Metazoa > Chordata > Actinopteri > Cyprinodontiformes > Rivulidae > Kryptolebias > Kryptolebias marmoratus. Next base: position 610,082 of record NC_051453.1, on the reverse strand, counting down.
CATTGGAGGGGGTTTCCATTCACAATTTATCTACGCTTCGTGAACACGTGCTATTTCTAACCATACGTGTCAGAGATATTGATTGAAAGACTGAAGAGCAATGGATGGTTAGAAAGTTTTTCTATATTGTCAAGACTAGTGCACAGACTTTACTTTAAACTTCGTTAAGCTCCAGCTCAAAATGGCGACAAAGAAGCGTTGACACGAGGACCACGTGACCCACTACCAACACACAAAATGCTGTATTTTCTTAAATAAGCATGTCTAACCTTCCCTGGTCTGTTTCTGCTCAGCCTGCACAGCGCTGTCGCTTGACTATGAAATAATTACTACAAATTTAGTGCATTCGTATGATTGGGTACATGGGATTTTCCTGTGTCTAAATGGAGGCTCTGCTCCATGTCAGGGGAACAGTGATACAGTGTGGAGCCAGATTTATTCTGCCGTAACCAGGACGGACACAGAACTTAAAGGCAACATTCAAAAACCAGCATGTAGGAGCTCTTCAGAGGTTAACACAAGGTTGTGGGAGATTTATGCACAGAGAAAACGTTGCATGAACTAAAAATAGACTAAACTTTGATGCAAACTTGAGTTCCTTTGAAATCACATTTTCACATCCCCACATATCTTCCATTTTGCTTTTTGAACAAGCAAATCAGACGAGTTGAACTCCTCAGGCTCTAACAAGCGGCCTCAACTCAGATGGTAACTTTATTAGACATGACACCTTAATATTTAGTGTTGATTTCCATCAGTATAATGTTGTATTTGAGTTGGAGGCCTGAGCCATTTATTCACAAGCTCTCCACAGCGTGAGCACAGAACATAACACCGCCAAAAACACCCAGAAGCATCTCTAACCGTCCCGGTCAGAAGAAGCTCATTTGTGTTCCCACAGATAACATTGCCACGTGTGCCGCCTCACATGAGCAGCACCACAGGGTGATCTGGCAGATGTCAGTGTGGCAATTCTTGACTGGTTGATGCAGCGGCAGAGCCACGGTGGTCCTGTTCGGTTGTAATTTTTCAGTGGAACTTGCCTGTTGCTTTTTTTTTCTCTTTATGTTTAAAGACAGATGGCCTGAGATTTGTGTTGGCCTCAAGCCCAGATTTGACACCAAAACAGTGAATTAGAGAAGAAAATGAGAGAGAAGGGTTCTAAAAGGGACTTGTGGCTGTAATATGAGTTGGTAAAGAATCGATTTGACTTAGAGTTAAATTTCAAGTTTTTTGCTTTGGCTAATGAGAGCCTGGAAAAGTAGCAGAGGTCTGGGAGACTGTGGTGTTGGAGGGATACACAGAATGCTAGTATTCATCTCTGAAAACTCTATCTCCAACAGTGAGGTCTTGATTTCATGTATCTACCATGTTTCTTTTCTGTTTATGTGTGTTGGAATACACTGAGCATTTGTAAGCATTAATCCCATTCAATCTGTGCCAACATATGTGTTTCAGGTTCAAACTTTGTGACTCGTAAGATCAGCCGTTCTGTGGCAAAGATCCACCTGGGCCAACTGGAGAACTTCAGCCTCGGCAACCTGGACTCCAAGAGGGACTGGGGCCATGCCAAAGACTACGTGGAGGTAGAAAAAAAAAATCACACAGTCATTATCACACACAAGCCCAGAGAAATCCACACAAACTGTCTGTGCACTGCTTCAAAGCTGAACAGCGTTCATATATACACATGGCATTAACGGGCCGTGTTTTCCCAGATCATTTGAGGCCATAATATGTGATCTGCATGAAGCCTCCTATGATTCTCTGCCAAAAGAGATTCGGAGATACAGAAAGAAAGGGGCAGTGGGAGGAGAAGGAGAAGGCTGCATGCTGTGAGGCCACAGACTGCACTCTGGTTTCCCACAACTCACCCACGTCCCAGATCCCTTCAGGCCCCCATCGCCATTCCTCTAATGGCTGCAGAAGAAAGAGAGATATTAAGAGAATGCCGTGGCCCGAGGACGATGACAGAAATACTGTGTTTGTGTTAAGGTAATGGTGCCAGCAGCAAGCAGGGAGAAGAGTGGCGAGATGAAACGAATAGTGGGGTCGCCTTGTCCGGGAGCAGACTCTGAAAGTCTGGGTTTTTCCCCTCATTGTATGTGTGTAGGATGCATTCATTCCTCTGTGTGTGTGTGTGTGTGTGTGTGTGTGTGATAGGTCAAGGTTGGAGCACTTGTGCACGGCTGTTGAGATGAAAGGCTCGATGGGTTGCCATGTCTAACAGCAAACCCCTCGCAGCGGACTGTGTTATTATTAGGAGGTGATGGCGGTGCACGTGCTGGTGGTGGGGGGTTCTGAGATGTGAGTTGGGGGTGAGGAGGTTACGGCGTGGTGCTTATGTTTAACAGCAGAGCGCGGTGTGGGGTCACTGTGTCAGAGCTGGAGCTTCATGCTGTTAAGGAGGAGCAGGGAGGATTAGCATCAGTCACTATGATTAACAGTAGACTGTTGATCAGTCATACGTAAGGAGACCTGAAACTGCCAGAAAAATAAGAATATAAATATAGAAATGGCAAAATGGCTTACTTTCTCCGTCTCGCTTTTCCATTTCTGCATTCCATCTTCATTGGGAGCAGCTGCAGCTCAGTAGTAGACCTTCCAGTCAGAAAACTGAGCATTTAATACCCAGTCTTGATGCATGCCAAACTCTCTTTGGGCAAGAAACTGTTTCCCTAATGCCTAAATATGTTATTAGTGAACATTAGATGTAAAGAGTACAGTAGTGTGTGTGTGTGTGTGTGTACAAATATGTATGATTGTGTGTTTTAGTAGAGGATTTCTATAAGTGATGCTAAACAAATCAGAAAAGGGGAGACAATGCTGAATGCTGATTTTAAGCAGAATTATTCACTTTTTCAGATTTGTTTAATGTTTTTGACTTATGACTGATCCAATCTGCAGAAGCTATAATAATCATAATAATAATAATAATATGCAGTGTGCACTCCTTAACTGTATATGATTTAATTTCTGTATGATATTGTCTTGAAAGAAATGGAGCTACATTTGAAATGCAAGTTTAACCAGACTAAAAACAGCTTCCACAATGTGTGGCTTTCCACATTTAGCAGCTATATTTCCAGACCAAGAGTGCTTCTTCTTCTCGTGCAAAGCTCAGGTTCTCAGTTGTGTACGATCAGCCTCCTGCTGCAGGCTTTGTGTGTGAACGCACTTGCCTGTCCGCCCTGGTTTGAGATGCACCAGGTTTCCTGTGGGAACTACGACATTCCACTTCTGGTGAATCAAGCACCTCCTGTTGCGGAAAGGCTTTTTTTGATTTTTTTGGGGGGAAGTTAAACAGAAGCTGGAGGTGCAGAGGGGAGAAGGAAAGAGGGAAATCTTAAAACGGACAGGGGGAACAGACGTGTGTTTGTGGGACACTTTTACATTATGCATAAGTGAACCACCCAGCAGACCATCAAAGGCTGTGGCTGTCACAGAGATCCCCAGTACCCCCACCCTCCTCAAACCAGCACTAAGTTATCATGGCACAACCAAGCAACTGCCTATCTGTAAACAGAAACATGTGTGTCTGCTTCAAGCTTGACAACTGCTTTTCCTCCCTCTCTGTCTCCCTCTCGTCACCCCACCCAGCACAGGGAAATTGCTTGTAATTGGCTGTGGATGGATTGCGGGTGGCAGGAGGGGCGTGCTATGTGTCTGCCCTAACAACGTCTGAAGGCGTGTGGCTGGCTGGGCATCATCTCCTCGGGGTATCGGGTGTCCGTCCCAGGCAGACACGCAGACAGACCTCGGGCTGCCCGGTTCCTCTCAATGGAGCCCTTCTTTATTATTGTAATATGAAATAGATGTTGGGAGCTGAACGTTTTAGTATAAAATCTGCAGATAGAATAATTTAAATCCCCCTGATCTCATTTTCCGTAAGGGGGTTTGGAATTTTTCAGTCTGATGGCTGTTTAAGGCATAATGTGGTCTGTAGTGAGTATGATACAGGACAGATTTCTGACTCTGAGCTTGCCAAGAAGAAAAGGAAACCCACAGTAATCACTCACACAACATATTAAATGAGCAAATAAAGACGCAGCAGTAGGCTATCTTTACTGAGGATTGTCGTCCTCCCTGCTCACTGAATTTCCCCTGCAGTTTGTGAATCCCTACCTTCACCTATATCTCCCTGTTTCTGGCTGCAGAGCCATTTCCTGTCCACAGAAGAAGGCTGGCTGAGAAGGAGAGAGCTGATGTTCATTTGGTGTTTTTAGTTTTGGCTGTCATTTTGTCTGTTTCTCTTTCCACTTTGTATTTCTTTTCCTTTGACGTCCAACAAACAACACTTCTTTATCCCCCCGCCTGATCGACAAACTGCTGCCAGATGAAATGTTGACCTGCTGACACAGTGTCCTGACAAGTCCCTGTGCTTGTCTTGTTGGCAGATTTCTCTTTAAATTATGATCAACTGTGAAATTTGGTTCTGTGAAAGGTGTGTCACTGTGATGTGGGTGTCAGTTTACAGCTTTTTTATTTTATTTGGTCACAGCTGCCTCTCTTTTCAGTAATGGTTGCAGATTAGAGTAATTAAGCAATCACAGCACAAATCAGAACTAATCACAGCTGACTGAAAGTGGTGGTTCTTCCATGGTGTGGGTATCAGGAGTGCATGTATTCTACAGTAAGATATTCACACATTGAACATATCAGCCTTCGGACGGTCAATTAATCAATCTATGTGTAGTTCAACATCAGCAGGAATATTTCACCTTCTTCAACTTATTGCACATAATATTTTATCATTTGTAGGAACTTTGCCACATGTCAGATTACTTTTATTATCAGTTATTCTCATTTATAAACGTATTTTGTCAGTGTTTTCAAATAGCCCACTGAGGATTCAGATTTCAAGAAAATCTTTTTTTCTCCCCAGGCAATCTATTTGAAAACACAAAAATGGCCACTTTACATCTGCAGAAGGATAAAACAGCTTTAGGATCATTTCATCAGGGCTGGATTTTTTTGAAAGTCGAGGCCATGCCAAGAAAGAATTAAAAATGAGGAGCCAAGTACATCCATAACATCGGCCCTTTAAAAAGGAGCCAAACTGGAGTGGAACATAAAATCAGGAGTTGCTGCTTCTAATTCATTCTCTACTGTTGCATTAACTGTATATCTTATAATAAAATACAAGTTTTTCTTTTCTAAAAGTCCATGTAACCTTATCCAAATTGGTGGTTTTTCTTTATCTTTTATAATCATGTTTGTGAAGCTATGATCAGTGCATCAGTGAAGTTGTAGTTTGTCTCTCTTACATACCTGTAAAAAGTTAAACCAGTGAATGAACAGGGCAGGTCAGGGGGCCCCTGCCCCAGGATCTGCCCATGGTCAGGTATTTTGCTCATGAAATTGCTCAAATGGTTAATAGACCATCAAAAATGTAATTTGAGTGATTTGTTCTTGTTTTAACAACAATTAGTGACGCAGCACAACAACAAAAGTTCTGCTAATTATGATGATGAAGCAGATTTAACATGGAGATACAGCAGAAAAACACCGGTAACATTAGCTTGGACTGGAAGAACTTTTAAAGCATTAAAGTCTCTGCAGATTATAGTTTGATTTTCTGTTAGTTATTTCTCATATTCCTTGTGTCAGCCTTTGGGTCTGGGTGTTCGGCCTTTTCATTTATTTTATGTGTAGCCATCCTGTAACACTTTCAAGGAAAAACAAAAATCCATGTTTATCAGTGCAGGTGCAGTCTTTTAATTTAACGGTAAGCTCTCTACTGTGGTAGGACTCAAACACTTGCATTGTCCTTTTTTACTTGGTTTAAAACACACTGCGACCTCGTTAACTTGTGTGTTTTATTGATGGCTGCCTGTTTTTGTTTTACAGCCGTGATTCAGGGAGCTGATAAATACCTCTGTCTGCTCTGTAAGGTTTTAATAAACACAGCTGGAGTGGTAAAAACCTAAAATTGGAGCTAATAGGGCAGGGAGGGGAGGGAGTGTTAGGTTTCATCACCAAAACCTCCCTGAATGCAACGACAACTTCCCAACCTCTGAACCCCTGAACCCCTGCTGCCGCAGCCCAGCCGAGTGGCTGCAGAGGCTGCCGTCATGTCGTCATGTCATCACAGGCAGGATGAGTAAATGACAGCAGCTGTGTGCGTGCACAGGTTCATTAATTAAAGGGGAAATTTGACCTCGTACCCTGAGCAGCAGTACAGTTGTAAACAGGAGTTTACCCCCCCCCCCCTGAAAGCAATAAAACCTCACTAATCCCCGAGGAACCACAGGAGCGCATTAATATACAGACAAGTGAGGCGATTTTCACTCATTTCAGAAAACAAAAGAAGAGTAAAAACAAAGTGATCCTTCTTTAAACAGATTTATAGCCTTTAAAGGCTGCTTGTTTAATTAATTTTGGCCATCTCTGTGAGGAAGTCCTGCCTCTACATTCAGTCGTTTCCACAAGCGCTGATAAAACTGTGGAATTTGTGAACCAAATAAAAGAATAGCGTGGCACATGTAAACAGATGGAAGCTGGTCCTGCAGAAACACTCTGGGAGGTTTTGTAGGAGGTGGGATATAATGAATCGAGTGTAAGACTTTAAATTGCTCTCTGGGGAGGATCTCTTGCCCCATCTAAATCCACATCATAAATGATTGAACTGTTGGGAGTGTTTACTGTGGCATCGTACCAGAGGGACAGCATTGGCCATAAAAATGTGAAATGTTGAAAATATTTTATTAATGCAGGAAAGAAATTATGATTATTGCATAAAACCGACTCCCTCGTGCTTCTCTGACACTAACAGAACAGACAAAGATTTATGATATCTAATGACAATGCTAAAAATATGTTTAGTTTTTTAATTTATGTTTTTGCTTGTTTGACTCTTTAAAGGCAGACAAGTGGTTAAAAATAGTTGTTTTCAATTCTGGGATCATTTCGGTTTGTCCTTTTGCTTTTTGTGTGTTGTCCAGTGTTTTTACTGTTTCTGATTTTCTCTGCTGGCTCATCTAGAGAAGTACGTTTTTGTGTGGCTTAATGAAGAAGTTGGCCCAGGACAGGCTGCCAATCCGCTCCCTCTCACTGCTTTGAATAAAATCAGAACATGGATGTTTTTGGACCGTTAAAAAGTTGGAGTAACCCAGCCGGCTCGGGGAGAACACAGAAAACAACAGAGCCATCCGTGACACTGTCGTTCCATCAGAAAACCTATTAAACAAAAAGAAAATGATCATTTTATCTGCTAGATTGAAAATGCTCATAATTGCTAAAGGAATTTCTCTCTGCACTGACATTTTTTCATTGTTTTGGTTTTGGAGAGTTAATCTTTTACCGACCAGGTTAATTTGAAAAGGCAGCTAAGTGTTTACAGTTTTTCTCGTTGGCACATAACATTCCCAGTTTGGGAATATAGACAGTTGTGATTGTCAATCTTAGCTTAGCTTTAATTTACAAATAGTTTTTAATAAACCTTACTCTTGTTTCATGTCTGTTTGGGGATAGTTGTAATAATCATTTGTAGAACACATTATTTTAAACTGTTTCTACTGAGCCTTGCAAACTTCTTTTTTCCTGTTTAAAGAGTTAAAGACTCAGTTTGTCTTTAACATTTAGAGCAAACAGATTTTTTAAAATGAGATGAATTGTGTGTTTTCATTGCCTAAACATTGGAACTGTGTCTTCATCATAATGAAGATGAGTGAACGGATGATACGAGTGAGCTTGTGGAGTATTTCTGATTGTTTTTTACAGCTTTGTGTGTTGCAGCAGCTGGCCTCGAAGGCCTGAACTCCCCCCTGCTGGGGTGAGGATGAAAGCAGATGCTCTGCTCCCTTTTTCCTCTCCTTTCTCTTTGCTGCTTTATGTAACTGAAATCCTCAGCTTTCATACGAACCCTCCCGGAGTCCTGCAGAAAGCTGAGGCAGAGTCAGACGGACTGACTGACTGGAAAATGAAAGCATCTATAATTTCGTTTCTGTTGAAAATGAAACTGATTTCTGTTGCCTGGGTTAACAGAGGCCTCTTTCAGCTTTCTAAAGTTAAAATACTAAAAGCAAAGGCCAGTCTGCTGTTTGTCTTGTGCTTTAGTGCCGGATTTCAACGAGTTTGTTTGACGACAGGTTTGTGGCTGGATTGACATCCCCCACACATGCAAAGGAGAGATGTACCTCCCACCTGGAGAGATGGAGCAGGGCAGGAGGAGAGAGGTTGCTGGAGCAGGAAATAATGGATGGGCTGACATCTCCTCAGGGGGTAGCTGGTGGGAAGGCTGTGCACCCCTCTGAGCATTTAACAGGCTGGGACAGCAGGGCAGGAGGAAAATAAAGTTCAGTCAAAAATACGCTATAGTTAACATATAAGTGATGCTACAGTGACATCTTTTAGTTCGGCTCTGTGTCTGTTGATAACTAAAATCTGATTGGTTTGAACATGATGGGCTTTATCCACAGACACAAACATTAGCTTGAATTTAATTATGATCATGAAAATCCAGAGGTCTCTTTCTTGAGCCGAATACCTTCTTCCTTAAGTTGTAGACTGGTTTTGTATCTGTTGTCAGTGATGGAATATTTTTTCCTGAAATATAAACAGCCATGTAAAACAGTACACTGAAAATAAAAGGTTGGATTGATAAACTGTGCTCTCTGCCTTTAAGGCGCAGCTTTGATAAACACTTTATTGCAATAAACCATCCCAGATCCTTTTGTATGCAGACATTTCGCGTTTCATGCGATTCAGGGAGTGAAGCGAAGCTCTCTCTGGTCCAGCAGTCAGAGCTAATGGAGCTGAGGGATGTTTAGAGGGTCAGGGGCAGGGAGGTCATCTTGTTTTAATTGTCTGAGGAGTCTGGCCGACTCTTTGGGACTGGAATGTTTGTGACCTCGTCTTTTGCTCCTTCGCACTCCCTCGCTCAATGTGTCTCTCTCAGTGTCAGACGGTCGAGCGGTTCGTGGGAAGATTCTTGGGCCAGATTGTCAAAGTTAGGCCAAATATCACAAGAACGCAGTCACACTATCAGCTCTTTTCTTTCTCTCACAGCTCGCTGTCTGTTTTCTTCTCTTGATTACATTTTTGTCCAACTGGCTGACCCTTTGGACTCTGCTTTCAGTGTGTGTGCACTGTGGGGCTGTGCTTGTGTCCAAGTCCTAATATTTTATGCATTTGTTCACTTATAAGGGACAATTGGTATCATATGTTGGTGTAGGTTCTCAGTCATCCAGGACATGACAAATGGCATCGGTTACTTTTTGCACACAAATAGGTCAAGTTTATTTTCACTCCCTCTTTGTAACACATGGCGCTCTGTCAGAAGCTTTTGTATCACTCTGCAGCAAACTTGTTTTCCTTTAAAGGCAATTCCTGTGAGGCACATTCAGTCTGTACCCGGTCCTTGGCTGCCAACCACATGCAGCCCAGAATTTAATGACCGCCAGCCGTGCGATCTGTTCAAAAGGTGGCAGCAAAGACAGGAAAGTCACAAAAGACCACAGGTGTGAGTATAAACAGAAGATAAGAGAATAAGGAGGCTTGTTTTGAGGAAATGCTGCTGTTGTCCATATTTGTACAAATCTTCACTCAGGAATGACTAGGATACACAAATCACATAAAATACTTAAAATCACCTAAAGAGTTGAGTTTTGTGGTCCAGCTGGTTTTGCATTCAGCCTTTTAAACCGCGTAGAAGCCTATATTACCATGTTTAATCTTTGGTACAAAAATTCCTTTAACCCAACCATGAAGCCAAAAACAAATCCACATCTCTGTTTTTTTCTGCCACTTTCTGTTAATTCACAACTTCAGAGAGGTTCAAATGACATAAAACATGTTGGAACTTTTGGTTTTAAGGAATAAATGATATTTCTCAGTTGTCACAAAGGTTCATCATGCAGGAAAGACTTTTAATCAATTTGTTATTTAGAATTTGGCAGGCCGCTTGTGGAAGGTATATTTTCTCTTGTTTAACATCCCATCAAACCTAAATTGCTGCAGCATCTCAACAACCAAAGATAGTCAGCCCCTGGATGCAAGCAGCATAATAACCTGACTGTGTTCTTTGGTATGAACTGAACAGAGGGAGTTTAATCTAGATCCAGGCCCGCTGAGAGCTGTCTGTAGTCTATTGAACGTGGCAGAGACAGCATCCCCAGCAGTCCACTTCAAACAACTCCAGTGGCTCAAAGAGAATGGAAACATTTGTGGGGTCACAGCACTGAAAGCTCGTCTTCCCTCTGTTCACATGACCAGATGACTTCCTCATGTTGTCTGGTTTTTATTAGACTTTCAGGAGATCCACGTTCACACAGCCTTTATGATATTACTCTGTTATCACCACAGAAACTCAGAACAGCGTTCACACACAGAGGCTTCACATGTCCATGAAGACAGGTTGAAGAAAAAGTAATAAACAACATACTGTGTGTGTATTTTACACACATGAAGACACGTGAGCATGCCACAGATTTTACATAAAACAACACAAGTGTTTCCGGTGAAACACATGTCCAGTGAAGTTTGAGACGAGTGCATAATTGGTGAAGAAATGCTGTGCTGAGGTGTTAGATTGATGGATGAGGAGAGAACTGATGCTTCATTCAGAACCGATCTCTCTGCACCACAATGAGGCATTCACTCACCGCTGCTCGTATTCAACTTTATCCTTATTAAAACACCTTCAGTGGAGAGCCATGTGTTTGCTTTTGGAAGGTGGGACTTTCTAAGGGAGTGCAAGCAATTGCTTTTTTAATTAAGAATTCCCAGCAACATGAGAGAGTGTGTGTGTGTAACCTGAGGGGAGGCCCCTGTCTGTGACCTGCATTGATAATGGTAGTTTGTTTTCATTCTAAACTGGCCCCAGAGTTACTGGTTTTGCACCTTATATGACCCCAGTTTAACCTGGTCACCACCTCTTTCTAAGCCTTTGCTCCATGTCAGAGCTAGGATTGGTCAGGATTCAGTTTTGAAATACTTTTAAGCTGTGGAATATGGCCTTACCATCTGCCCAGAAAGGTTGGTTTCTGAGCCTGCCCAAAGCAATGGTGAACATGGTGTGTGTAAATAAAAACATGACTTCACTTTGGAAAATAACTTTAACTTTTTATTTGGATGTAGATGACAGATGCAAACCAAACCAAACCAGTTTGTTTTGTAAAGTATGTTAGTGTGTGGAGTCATTTTGAATCTCTCTCCATCCTTGGTTGATCAGCACAGTCCCCCAAACCTCGACTCAGTTGTGGAGAAAGAACCTTGTAAGCTTTTCCTATTAACCTCTTTGTAGATGGCTGAAGATGTTGACTATCATTGTGACCTTCACATCATCTTTCTGTTTATCTTTTCCATTTTGTTCTCTCCTTTTCTGGTGTCCTGTCCTTCTTGGGTTTTCTCTTTCTTTCCCCTCTCACCAGCCCTTAGTCAGCATCCCGTCACACGTTTCCACTGAGCTGAATGCCGACTCATGCACACCCGCTAACACATGCATGCGCCTAATCAAGCTGAATGACTGCACATTTGTCTTGACAGTTGCTATAAAAAGAGCAGCCCACTGAACGCTGCAGTCCTCTCATTATGTCATTACAGACCCACACGAGGCAGGCGGCTCGCTGGCTTCTGCCTCCCTGTTTCAAGCTCTATTTTCTGCATTTTCATGTGTCTTTGTGGAACAAAGGAAAAGATGTGGGTGGCGCCTCAGAGTGAGAGGTGGGAGTGTGTTGTGGTGAAGGGGAATCCCTAGCACTTCTCTGTGTTTCAGAGGCTCCATGGCAAGTGTTTGTTTATGCCTGTGGGCCAGAGGGGAGAGACGGTGGCCATGTTCAGCAGCTACATGAAAGAACCCGAGCGCTCTAATGAGATGTAATTACCATGTGCGTATGTTACATGATTGTGAGGAGGAAAGGAATGAGTAAGCACGCTTCACCCTGCCTGCATTTAGAACTTTTTCATATTTTCACGACACAGTAGCCTGCCTCATCACCCTCCAAACCAGCACAACCTCAAAGTATAGCGTTAGCTGATTGGAGAATGTCACGGTCTGTCATGCTTGTTTTATTCCTTAAGCTTTTGAGCTACAGTCTGATACGACCTGCAGTGAAGTAGGCAACGTTTCAAGGCTCTATGGGATGGTGAAGTCAAAAGCATGAACAGCTAATTTCTGTTTGTACAGATGCCAGGTTTGATAATAACATGCATTCTTTGTGGCATATCTAGATAGATGGATATGCTGTGAAAGAGCAGTGCATCTCAAACAACCACGTTGTGTCAAAGTCACAGTTTGTTTCCATAAAGACCAATTTGATGACCGCAGATGCTGCTATAAGCCTTCAGTCAGATTCAGTCAGAAAATGTATGAAGATTATTATTATGTTGAACCCAAGGCTAAAAGGCCCATCTGCCATCCTGTTTTTGTAACTCCTTTGTGTCAGACACATTATGATAGTGTGGGTTATGGTAACTGAGGCTGATTTGAGAGATAAATAAGTTACTGATTGGACCTAAATCTTATGGCTTGCTGCCAAAATCCAATATGTCAACATCTAAAAGCTGAACACATCAGTCCACAAACAAATGAGTGACATTCAGGTAACTGTGTCAAATGTTTGTATAGTCTTTATGTGTGAGGTTCAAGGTGTGATGGTAACAGCGTTGGGGATCTGACCTGTTCGCTGAGTTTGCTGTCATGTCAGAGAGGTCTGCGTGGGCAGACCATGATCAGCTCCTTAATGGTCTGGAACTGGAAATATGGCTGTTTGTATTTACAGACCATTTAGAGCTTTCCACTGGCATTCACACTCTGCAACCAGAGAGAAAACAGCAAACACCAGACTCCATGTGCAGGGTGCCTCTCTGTACGCTTCACGAGGTTTGTGAGCACGTGAAAGCCTGCCGCCCCGAAATAGCACACGCCCCTAATTACTGCTGCAAACACAGGTGTGGAAAGCAAGGCCTCCCTCCACCCAAAACCAGCCGTCACACAGCACCCTGTGTGTTCCTGTTAGAAAGAGAAAAAGAGTTTTTAGTTGGTACATGAGCGAGTCCAGACCACACCCTTTGAAGTCGGCTGCATCGTGCGTTGGTTTGGCAGCGGACGTCCAGTCCCTCTGTTGGCAGGCTGGAAACCTTATACCCCACATCAGTCAGACCTGTCACTCATACATTATTCATGACCAGCACACATCTTCAGACTGGAACAGAGGTGAATTAAGCTGGGTGGCGCTGCTGTTGGGGGTCTGACGCTGTTTAGACTCGGAGAGAAAAAATGAGCTGTAGAGATTTTTTCTCTCCATTGCAGACATGAAGCAAAAATGTTAAAATATTATTTATTTCTCAGTGCTCCGATCTTCAGACCTGCACTGTGTGTAATTTCTGTCCACACCAAAATCAAATGAGGAATTCCAGAGGTTTGTTTTACTGTATGTCTAACTGTCTGATCTTGTCACCTACCAACGAAAGATGTTGAAATTTAGTTTTATTTGTTAGATTTAGATCCGAAATCCTGGTGGAGCATGGACTTTAAATTGTTGGATATAAACTTGATGGGGTTGATTTACAGTTCAACTTTGGCATTTGAGTCAGAATTATCTAAATCTTATTTCATTTACAAAGTTCTAATCTAATAATCAGAATATTCATATAATTTAAGCATCAATATCCATATTTACTTGCTTTGTTCATATTTAGGTTTATACAAAGAACAAGACAGAGCAAAGTTTGAACAATGTCTCACTGTAGTTGGATGATTTCTGTTGGCTCCATTCCATCTTCTGTACCACAGCTTCATTCATCCTCAGAGAAACAGGGGATTATCATTAAACCAGTTACTAGTGGCGAAGGTACTGTTTTTACCAATTTAAGCTTTATTTTTATCCCAAGACAGACACATACCCATAGTGATGCTGGAGTACTCTGGGATCAGCAACCATTGGCCGGGTCGTTAATGATCTGTTTTAATTGTTTGTGGAGGACAAAAGTAGATGCAGACTGAAAGTGAAAGAAACACATTAGCCCCTTTTGAGGAAAAGATGTTGTTAGAATAAAAAAAATAAGTTTGACAGGAGAATTAGCATTTGTAAACACTTACAGCAGTTTGTGTCAGCCTACTGAGATGTTACCCTCCGTATCTCCAGAGACCGTTTCAATTAACTTCCCAACATTTTTAATTGGATCTGAACATGTGAAGTCCAAACTGTAGACACATAACATCTGTTTGGCTGAGCTAGACAAAACCCTGCTTATTATGTTTTCAAAGCTTGTTTATATTCATATGAAGTCACTGTTGAATTATTGATTAGGGGGAAAGTGTGAGGTTGGCATCCTTGCCTATTTGTCACAGAGGAAGGGTGTTTCTCGGTAAAGCAGCAGCAGATGCCAGTTCTGCTGCTTCGTCTGTCTGCATCTTTTCTTTCTCACTCTCTCCACGTCTCTCTCAGTTTGAGTGTCAAGCTGCTGAAGTCAAATGGAAAGTGACCCGGCAGCCAGAGCTATATTAAAAACACTGGGTCACTGTCGGAGAAACATGCTGGCAGCCGTTTAGAAAAAAAAAAAAAGGCTTTGGCACGGTATTCAAACTGGGTTTTGGACTGTTTTACCAAGCAGTTGTACAAGCCTTGGCAAAGCCACACTGTGGAACACTGAACGCCTTGGCGAGAAGGAAAGCTGGGGTATTTTAGAGGTCCTAAAGTATTGGTTTTGACAAACGATTCCGGACGCCATTTTTAAAAACATACCGTAGAACAAAGGGCATTGTTGATGGGGGGGATTGAACTGGTTCTCATGACTTCGACAAGAATGATTTTACACGGTTACAGTAGCCATGGGGCCTCTTGTTGGGGTGGGGAACAGTGTGTGTGTGTGTGTGTGTGTGTGTGTGTGTGTGTGGGCTGGGGCAGGATATGAAGAAACCTCCGAGCAGCTCAGTGGATATTTGTTCCTATTAACTTGGAACGTTTAGTTTAAACAGACACTGAGCTGAGTTCAGGTCCAGTTCGCTCTGTGACTACATCTGTGCATACATTTGTTTACAACCGAAGAGTTAGTTTTCAGTTAAAGCCTTTCTTTTTTTAAAAAGAGTTATTAGTTGTTGTGTTTATGTGTGTAATTGAGCTGAATGAGCTTGTTGTGAGGCCACCGGTGCTTCCAGGCAGTCTATCCTGCCTTCTTGGATCTTTCCTCTCTGGTTAACACACACACTCACAGGAAGCCAATGAGGCATCTGTGTCCTTCCAAAGATCAACAGATGGTCCGGTACAGACTATATGTGTATAGATTGGTCAGAAATGAAAACCAGGTTTGTGTATTTACTCACAGTGGAGAGAATCCAAGGCTTGATCCACGTTAATCTTCCTCAGAATTACTCAGAGATATAAAGATATTATAGCTAAAATCTCAACTATTATGTTTCATACAGTTTGATGCACACTAAATGTTACTAAAACATTTTGACATTTGATATTTTCTCTGTGCTCCTGTTCGGTTTTCCTTTGTAATCAGACAAGGAGGTTCTGGTTCTGGTTTGGAAGAAAAGACATAATGTGAACTAAGTTGCTCGTGTTGTAAAACAATTTTTTTTTCATCCACCACATTTAATGACATTCAGATCATAATTTCCATGTTTTCCTTTACGTTGGTGATTTCTTTAATTCCTTAAAGCTTAACATTGACACTGGTTTGCAGCATAGAAAGAGGACATTTTTTAAGATGTGTCAGAGTGAGACCAAGAATCAAATCCATGCACATTTTTCTAATTATGGAGTTATGTTAAAACAACAAGTGTTTCAGCAGCAATCATTGAGTTTCTCATAGAAACCCAGTGATTACTTTCAGAGAGACAAAATACACAATCCACATTCTTGGGCACAGGCAGGTTACAGTGATAATTGGCTTTAATCATGCTAAACATTTGCCTTCATTGAACACTACCATTACGTTTTGTGACATTTTAGTTTTTATTTCTTTGTGCATGTTTTCATATCAGCTGCTGACTGTATAATGAGTTTACTCTGGGTGTGGAGGGTTGGTTTTCTGCTGGTTCTTTTTGTTCACCTGTTGTATCCCAGACGTTAGAGGGTCATATTCTCAAACAAATGTTGTGAATTATCCTGTGATGCGACCTCGCTGCATTTGCTGCTGACCCCATTCATCTCCATTAGGCTTCAATTATCGGGTATCATTGTAATTGCTGCATGAGAAATCTTGGCTTGTCGAAACCATAACTCAGAACCGCCTCAGCCGAGTCCTGCTGGTCCATCCTGAATCCAGAGAGGGCAGAGTGGAAAGGTTAAAGAGGCGGGCGGGGAGCGATGGAAGGAGAGGTCGTAGCTCCGGTGAGAAGTTCTCCCAGAATTCCTAACTGGAGTCGGCCTCTGCTGACACGCTAAGAATCATGGGAAAACCTGATGTTCAATAAATCACGACCAATGAGGTGGAACCAGCCTGCTTGAGACAGAACTGACACAGGTTATTGATGTGTTTATGGGCAGAAGAGTGGCTGTTTGCAGTAAAAGTATCAGTCGTTCTGTCTGCGTGCACGCTGTTTGACTTCTGATGTCATGTTGATCAAAGTGTCGGCTTCAGATCTCTGTTTCAACCCACAGAACTGTGAAAGAAAACAGGAAAACAGATTATTTTTGTCTCGGGATGATCTTACTGCGACACAATCCTGATGTTGTTTTACCTCAAGACAAAAAGACACAGTATTGCCATTTAAACAGTTTTTATGTTGTTTCTAACTTTTACTCAAGGTAGTTCTGCAGATTACCACCTAAATAAGTATTTTACAAACCGTAAGTTTGCTTCCTAAACCTAACCAGGGACTTAGTTTCAAACTTCCCCAGAGACTTTTTTATTTGAACCTAAACAGTCAGTGAGTTGAAACAGTGAATGAAAATAAGTGATTCCTTGTGTGTATCTCAGAAACATTTAACATCCTAAGAATGAGAGCAGGACAGGACTGAAACTAAACTCTCTACTTTAGCTGAAATCTGTGTTTTGTGAAGATACTTAGGATATTTTAATAATAATCATAGAACTAGAAGTTTTTCCTTTAAAGAATATACAGCTGTGACGAGGATCTACATTAGAGTCTTTAAAGTTTAATATAAAAAAGCAACAAAAACTGAACTGAAGGGTATATTTTATTCAGTTATATTAGATGTGTTCATTCAACAGATTTATTAGATTTACAAAATATTATAATGGTTGATTAAACTGACTAAAATCAGCTGGAAAAGAGATAACTAAAAGAAGATGGATGGATAAATGGATGGATGGATGGG
>NC_051453.1:545522-588932 GCF_001649575.2 Kryptolebias marmoratus | reverse complement strand
GGATGGATGGATGGATAAATGGATGGATGATGGATGATGGATGGATGGATGATGGATGGATGGATGGATGGATAAATGGATGGATGATGGATGGACGGATGGGTTTGAGTAAACTGTGGTTAAGAACTAAGGTCTGGTTTGATTTCATAATGAAGTTGCTACTGGCTTAAAGACGTCTGACAGGAGCTGCATCTTTGTTTTCTAAATAAATAAAATTAGAGACATTTCTTTACAGATGCTAACCTTTGTTTTTGTTCATGCACTGGTTAAGTGAGGACACATCTGTGTCCTGAGGAGACTCTGGTTGGCCACCATCTCTGCGCCCGTGCACAGTACAGCTTGTCGCTGGGTTTGTGTGCGCTGCGTTGTTGTTTCATGTTTACTGGTGCGTAAAAGCCTCCATCAGAACCCAGAGCGCTGAAAGCAGAGCAGTGAAAAGTGACGGCTAACTGAGTCTCATGTCTGTCGGAGTACTAACACCTCCCTGTGGACTCCGTAACTCTCCACTGATGACAAGTCGCCTACAGCAAAACGTGTTGACGTTCACCATCACATGAAAGCACGCAAACATCCCAGGAAGTCTTCTTTTAAGCTCTTAATTTTTCACCTTTGCTCTTTGAAATACTTAGTAAACACTGGACTGCTTTGAATATTTTATATCTATTTATTGTTTTCATAATAAGTGTTCATTTTAAAATACAGAACCAAAATGACCACTTATTATGATTTTAAAAATGAGTATAGTCTCAGATTAAAGTCCTACTTGAAAACCACCACTAAGAGTTATTTTTGTTAGAGACCAGATAGTGAATGTAGCTTTTCACTCACCCACACTTTATCCAGTGTGTGGATGTAATATGGTGTGTCCTGTTGTACATATTTGACCAACCTCCTGAGAACCAGATGGAGTTCTCCCAATAAGAAACCCTAATTAGAATGTCTTTATGTTTTGTCATTTGTCACTAACTGCAGATTAAATGCAGTCTGTGTGGTGAGGTGCATGTGCAGGACCTTTGTAGATGCTGATTTCACACAGGACACACACATGAAGTGTGTCTGATTGGTTTGTTGCTCCCATGTGAGTCCAGTAATCATGAATCTCTCCAGGAAGATGAATTTTGGAATGCCGGGCGCCAAGAGTGTGTGTAACACAAACCACCATCTGTCGTCTCTGCGTTACAGTCCGTGAAAGGATTCAGGGCTGATGGAGGTTCCTAAAAATGCTCCAAAGTCTTCTGTGTGTCTTCCTGTCTGAGGTGAAGACGTGTGACGGCATCAGAAACCAACAGGGCTGACGTCTGCCATTTGGTGCTGCATATGCTGTCTTTATCCTCACCCCCCAGAAGTGGCTGTGGTGTGATTGTGACACCCCACCCAGACCCACCCTAAGGCCAAAGGCCACACTCACATTTTTAAAGCAACGGTCATCGCATGTCAAAGAACAGGTCACCATGCTTAAATCCAGGACAGAATGGTTTTTGATTTGCAAATTTGAAGAATTGAAATCTTTTGGTTATATTAGGAGCTGTAGATGATCATATATTCAGAGTTATAGGATTTTCCATTTAGGATTATTCTGAAATCGTTCCACTGTTTTTAACATTTCTCATTTTATCTCCAGTCCTCTGACTGACCTGTTTCCAGTTAACTTCATTTGTTGCAAGCTGTTTCTTATCCGTATAACTTTTACAGCCTTTTTTTGCCCCCGGCCCAACGTTTTAGAGATGTGTTGCTACAATAAAATTACTTTACTTTTTCTTAAACAACAGTACATTTTTGTTGTTTAAACATGGGTTTATGAGGTTTTCCAATCATTGCATTCTGTTTGTCTTACTTTGGTTGTAAAATGATGATTGACCAAAGGTACTGACTGGCAGTGGACCATGAGTTTCTGATGAACTCTGGTCAGAAATAATATGGGAATCCTACCTTATCCTCCCACCAACATTAATCAGCTGCAAACATACTGTAAATTCCCATGATCAGCCTCCCGTATCAAATGGTTTCTTTCAACTTGTGCAACACAGTTTGGCAACTAACTGTAAGTAACAGGATCAGCAGGAGAAAGAATGGCACTGTTTGTAGAAGTGTCTTTTCACAGCTGGTCGGGGACAGGTGTGTGTCTCTCTGTCAGTGTGTGTGTGAGTGATGTTACCAGCAGGGTTTCTGGATAAGGGTCAGGGTCATAAATCAGCTTTGGTAATCCTCACAGCCATGAAGCTGGTGCCAGAGTCGTGAGGCCGGTATCAACCCGAAGAGTAATTGTTCATTCACTACCCCTCAAACAGTAAATGTTTACGAACACGCACACACACCGGGGACAAGAGGAACATAAATTTAAAGCTTTTGCAGCATTCTGAACATGATAGGGACAGAAGTTCCTGAAAAACTTGAATTAAAGGGTTGATTATTCATAAGTGGGGGGTCCGTCAGAGATGAGGTGTGATGAATTGGAACTGCTTGTGGAGGATGGGGTTTAGCAGA
Source organism: Kryptolebias marmoratus (assembly GCF_001649575.2). Lineage (NCBI taxonomy): Eukaryota > Metazoa > Chordata > Actinopteri > Cyprinodontiformes > Rivulidae > Kryptolebias > Kryptolebias marmoratus. The sequence goes on along the minus strand of NC_051453.1, from coordinate 586,448 downwards.
TGCCACTGGTCTGAAACAGGAGAGTTAATTTAAGGCAGTCCACCCAACGGTGATTTGTGCCTGTCTGCTCAGATAGTGTTTTGAGGGATTCTCCCAGCTCCTTTAAATCATCTCCTGCTCTCCTCCTTAAATAAAAGGAGCATACCATTCTCTCTTTAGACAATTTGTCTTTGCTTTCTCTCTGACCTCCTCGTCTTCCTCACCCAGCAGTTCTCTTTATTGTTCCTGCAGTCGTTCGCTCTGTTAGGTCTGCTGTTATTTTATTCCTCTGTCCCGTCTGTCAGTGTACCCTCCTCTCATGTAGCGTTCTGTCAGTGTCCAGGGCCCCACGCTCACTGACAGACAGAGAGCCGATGACTCCGCTTCTGTCACAGGGCCCAGTGGCTCATAGTGGCCCCGATTCCCACACCGATGAGGTGATAAATGACTTAATGAGCTTCTTTACACACTCACCCACTGAGACATGAGGCACTTCTTCTCCAAGCTGCTGTTTTTAAACCGGACTCGACACTGATCAGTTTCATTGTTACTAAATTTAAAGAAATTAATTAGCTGGTGAGTTGTTTAGATATAGGTGGGAATATAATTTTATTCCATTAGAGTATTTTAACAACGTAGGCAAAGACATCAGCTGCAGCATCATGTTTCAGGTAAATATCTCACTTTTTACAGTCAGGTTGCTTTGGCTTTGAAAATGCTGTCAAGTGTAAATATCATCATTACTCAACCACACAAATGGTCACACCTGTTAGGCACATTTATGACCACATCGTGGAGCAGCTGACAGAAATTAAGGATCGAATGAATCCAGTAAAATGTTTACATTTGAGTTCACAAATATTCAGAGTTATAAAAACTTTGGGGTGTAAATTTACCAGCCTGAAAATAAATCACAGTCCAGGGATTTTTGTTTCAGTTCAGTCTGATCTCATTCAAATATGTCAAACAGAGATAATAATTAAAAGCAAAACGCTTCCTTTCTTTAACCAACTAGTCTCCCGACCATCACAGCTCAGTGAGACGCCACCTTTAAGGCAGAGCTACTGTGAGAGAAGCCACAAACATGTCCTCAAGTTGAAAACGAGTACACGTTTCCTGACGAGCTCTTAATGCTCTACAGCTAGTGTAACCTGCCAGTTGGTTCCAGTTTTTCTCCCAGGCTTCATGTGATGGTGAGCCAGGAAATGTGGATGGATTGACACGATGTGGAGACATCCAAGGATTTTGTTTCTACAGTCTCTGCGAAGTTCTACTTTTCTTTTCTTTTTGACCCCAGATCAATTTTCTCCTCTCTCTTCTTGTTGTGCTGTTGTGGAGGGGTGTAGTGCTCACCCGCCGGTCCATCCCCAGAGTTCAGAGCCTTCTTTATGGCCCAGCCTCACCAGTGTGCTGGGCCTGGGAGAAGAAAGGGGGTCAGAGGAGAGAGAGAAGCAACCTGGGTGATCCAGGATAGAAAACCTCTCCACTGTTATTCTTTCTTATTCCCCTCAGCTCAGAACAGCGAGGAGGAAGAGAGGGCAGAGGATGATGAAGGTGAAGAATCATGTTTTCACACCAAAGCAGAGAGAGGATGTAAATGTAGCACCAGGTTTTATCTCTTGGGCTCAGATGTAAAAGATGCAGAAGTGTAAATGAAGGCCAAATGTTATGAACTACATTCAGTTTATATCAAGTTAACTTTTAATAAAATTCAGCTATAAGCTGTTATTCTGCTTGTTATGACTGATATGTTTAGTAAAAAGTGATGGTTTTCTTTGTCAGCGGTCTGAAACCAGATGGAACAATGTGACACAAATCTTAAACATGTTTATTTTATTTGATTTAATCCTGATCATTTTATACAACACCAAGGAAATCACAGAATAATTTAGAGTTGGGTTGCATTTAACTTCCTGAAATTCTGTACAGACACATTTTTCTGCCAATCTATACATTAATTAATTGATTGATTCTCTTAATACTTAATTTGAATCAGATAACAAATCTTGGGAGAATAAGAATTTAAAAGTTTCCAGACAATTTTCAAAATGTTGCAAATCTCCTGATTTAAATGTGCCTAATTTTGTCCCGAAACATTATGAAGAAGGCTGAGACCTTCCACCCATCGCTAAGAAACCTGTAAACAGACACGTTTCAAGAAGATCAACTGGGAACAAAAACTTTATTTAAAACTTAGGAACAAAAATGTTGTCAGGAACATCTGAGAATTTGATTACAATAAGCAAAAAAAGTAAGATGAAGAACTGCAAATAGCTTTGAAATGAGTCTTGCATAACTTGTAGTTAAAGATTCCAGGCTGTGTTAGATTTCCTTCAGTAAATTAAGATTAATATGAGCTGGTCTTTTTGTGAAATTCAGAATAAATGAACACGAGTGAAGAATCTCTGTTCTCCAGCTGGGGTTGTGCAACACCTGTGCAGCTTCTCTACAGCAATGATTTCAACAGAATCTGGTGAAAATATTCAGATTAAGCTTCAGATAATAGTAGAATCCTGGGGTGCAAACTTCTGTTTTTGCCCCCATTTTCTGACCTACAAAGGCATGTTGTCACTCCCAGCAATAAGACATCATTCAGCTGTGGAGAAGTGTTAAAAATAGTTGTATATTTCTTTCTGGCTACAAATCAGTCAGAATAGAGTAAAACCTTTTAGTGATATCAAGAGCACAAGATATCCACGAGTTCATAGAAAGTGGGAAAAGTGGGTATTTTATGCTGCTGTTATGTTGAGGTCTACCTGAGCCGACGCTCATATATGCAGGTGTGTGAGCATATTCAGGGTGAACATATGTCGAGACAGAAATTGTATTAAATAGGCCCTAAAATTGGATTTTTGTAAATGTCTAGATTTGTTGTAAATCATCACTTAACGGTAGTTTATTTCATAACAAAAAGAAAAGTCATTGTTTACAGAGTTTGAAACTTTGGTTTCCCACATTAAAGCACCAACTTGTGACACTGATTCTGTCTTTATTCCTGCATTTAGCGGGAATAAAGACAGAATCAGGACTTGTTCATATTGATATCTCTTTAGTTCCTTCAAAACAATCTCAGTACACTTGTTTTAGTTTTGTCTTCTTATTCTACTTTTATCTGGTGTTTTGCTACTTTAAACGTTTCAGCTTGCAGTTTCCTACTTTTAGCATTTAGGTAGAGGTTTGCTAGTTTTAGCTTTTAGCTAGGGTTCTGCTGCTTTTACCTTTCAGCTTCTTCAGCCAAGCCATTCAGCACACGGCATTCACAGAAACGTTTTACCTTCAGCGTTTGGTTTGATTTGTCATCGCAGATCCAAACAGCACGTTTTTGTGTTATGTTCAGGGAATACATATACAGAGAAGCCACATGCTGTTTTAGCTTCAGGTCTCAAACAGATTCACAGGATGGGTTCAGGTCCTGCTTTCTGCCTGCTGCATGTGCCCCTCACCCTGACCCCTCTGATGACCAACTGCATGCTGAGCTGCCTGACAGCCCCATCATCTGGTTCTGTTTGCCCATCCTGCACCCTCCCTAAGGCCACAGGAAATGGCTGGGCCTGGAATTAACAGGTGCACTTCTCCCCATTACCACTGGATAATGGTAATAATAAACAAGGTGAGGCCAGGTGTGGAGCACAGTCTGTTTCCTTGTGTTTGACTTCTTGTGTCATGTCTGGTGAATTTAGTGCATTTTTTATTTAATGCACTCCTGTCAACCAGCTCATACCTTTCTGGATAAACTAAACATAAACATACATTTCTGATTTTTGTTCTGTTTTTTTAGTCAAACCAGCTTACACAGAAACAGATTTTATAAAACATCACAAAGTTGCTGTGCATTTATTTTTTAAATAATGTAGAGCTAAACGATTGGCTTGAAAACGTGTATAATATAAGAATTAAATGAGCTTTCTTGTGCTAACAAGCTAAAGGCTCAGAAACACTGTCTTCATCAGTCAAATTGATCATGCAGCTCCAGATGTCTTTAAACATCTGTGAAATGTGTTGTCCCTTAGCTTTAAGGCACCTGCTTTAGCTGCTGACTGCTGGAACCATTTTAGTTAGTCCTGAATATTTGCATTTTGTGGCTTATTGGTTGCATTGAAACCTTTAGTGTTTCGAGGTTTGGGGTCTTTGTTGTGTTTCTGATGAGTGTTTGCAGTGAAGTTCCTTTGTTCAGCTGCCTTTGGCCCCCCAACAATATGGGTGGTACATGTAAAAGTATACTGTATCTTTGCAATTGGCAGAACTAAAGATTTTGCAACAGAACGTAGCATTGTAACCAGATGTTCGGTGTTATTCAATTGTTGCAATATAAACTGATTTTAGGCTTTTAGCTGCTCTTTCTCAGGATCCAGATGTTGCCAGATTTCACTGCAACAAGCAGAAAGGATACGCGTGTTGGCACCACAGAGCTGTTCTTTTTGTCCAACAAATCCTCTCTCCTCAAATTGGTTCCTTTTCCAGCGCTGCTATTACAACAGGTAGAGCTGCCATCTTGTTCTCGTGTTACCTGGGATCCCCGTTAAGTGAGTCATCAGATTGGGTAATAGCAGGAGAGAGGAGGTTTAATGGCGTACAAGGTTGGCTTGGAGGGTCAAAGGTGCGAGGTCAAATGTTGCCATAATCTCAGGCTCCAGGTTCAGCCCATAAATAAGAGCTCAGCAGCTGGGGAAAAGGAGGGGGTAATTGATTTGGAGGGAAAGGGCATATTTCACCTGAAGAGGAAACATAAGTGACAAGCAGTCCACCAGTTTGTGACCATGGTTGGATTATCACCTTTGGTGTGTCGGAGAAGATTGGAACATCATCGGACTGGAACAAAAGCCACTGAAGAGGCTATTTACTGTCTTTTCCCGAGTCATTCAAGCACCTGGTTCTGATTGTTTGCTTAAAGTGAGAGTTTATTTGTAGTACTTTACTGCAGTTAGGATCTTCTTTGCTTTTGGTAACACAAAACTAAGAGGTTGAATGACTGTAATCAAAAAAAAATAAACAATAGAAAAGAGAAACCGTAGGTTCATACACCCTGTGGAGAAGATTACAGTACGAAAGAAAAGAAGGTGTGTGTGTTTGAGAGAGGAAACTGTTTGATTTCAACATCAGTGCAGCCAGATTTTTGAACTGTGTGACCAAACAATTTATGTATAATCTGTTTCTATCAAACATGATCCAATCTCTGCACTCGCTTTCAGACAACAAATGACGTACAGATAAGGCCACATTCCTGCACTTGTTTTCATTGATAAACATGTTTTGATTGGCAGAACAATATCACAGACAGACTGAGACCTGCAGGATATCAGGAGCAAGCCAGTGAGTGACTGTTTCCTGTATAGACAGGAAGCGAGGGCTTTTATGAGGGCAGTGCATTGATTTCCTAGCATACCAGGTCTGGGAGTGCAGAGAAAAGAGTCACTTCCTGTTGAGAAGAATGCCATGCCAGCTATCTGACTCCCAACAGTTGTGGTTAAAATATAGATATATATAAGGGTTGCTTGTTTCCCTCCGAGCACCTTTTGATAGAAAAGAGAGTCAGCTAAATCTTTGGGTTCTAAGGTGGAGTTTGGGACATTTTATTTGAGAAATGAAATAATTTAGAGTGAGTAAAAGTATCCACCGGTCTCTGGCTTCAGTAAAGGTAGATAGCATTAGATTTTGTAGGAATCTGGTAATCTTTATTCCTTCTATTAATGCACTGGAGGCACTTTTGCATCTACTTTTTTGCAGATAAAATATTTAAGGCAGAAAATATTTGAGGCAAATGCTCAGGTCTAAAAACCATGTTGATGATAAATAATAATTATCATCGGAAAACTGGTCTAAATCTGCCTAACCTTGTTTTAAAGTGTTTTCCAGCAGATTACATAATAAAAGTGGGGGCAGCTGCAGAGGTGGGTATGATGTGAGTGAAGGTAGGCAGAATAATAATGTGCACTGCCAGTAATACACTTTAGCAAGCGGTCACTCAAAAATAAGCCGAGTTTTAAAAATTGTCCCCTTCAAGTGTGACTGCATGGCTGGCTGGTCACTAAGAATTTACTGAGAATCAACTAAAAAATTTCTTATTTTCACTAAAATATTAGTCTCCCACAGTTGCAGTGAGAAACCACCATAAATGAGGATGAAAGCGAATAAGTTGTGGTGTAGGAAACATCCCTGAACACCTCGCTGACCAGGATAACCCTGTTGTTGCATAAAGACCAGATACTAAACTATTAAAGAGCTTAGGTTAGTTTTCAGAGGGATGTGAAGAAATGGAAGTTGCATTCCACTACATTAGGACGTTCTGTACTTGGTTTGTTCCCCTGAGGCTTCATCCATCCTTCCTTTTCTCCTTTCCCCCTCCCTGTTCTCGTTACTTCATACTCCTCTCTTCACTCCCTCACACTTGTATCACTTTTTATTTCCTAACACCTCATGTCTCGTCCCTCCATCCCGCTCTCCCTCACCTTCTTATCTGTCTGCATCTTTCCCTCCCTCCATCTCCATGCCTCTCCACCCATGGTTCAGGTCTCGAACCCCTGTCCTCCTCCTCCTCCTCCTCCTCCATGATAGCCTCTCTGTGTTGGCCGGTGGTCTCTCTCAGTGTCCCAGAAGAATTGATGTCCTCTCCTTCTCTGCGTTCAGCAGGCTGGAATAGAAGGCTGACGTAATTCTCCAAAATACCTCAGGGAGTGAGGAAAGCCAAAATAAAAAGCGAGGAACCCCCTCCCCCTCACTCCAAACCGCTCTGTTTGCATAGATATGTATTCATGAGTACAAATCAAGTAAAACCTAATAAAACTCCTCCTGCATCACTGGCTGGGCTTCGCTCCAACGAGACCTGAAAATCACTCTATATGTGGTGATTAGCTGTTTACATTCTTCAAGCTTTTCACAGTCCCACTCCCATCTGCGTCCCTGCAGGTCAGGGGTGGGGGGTCAGAGGTCAAAGGCGAGGTTGCGGGCTGCTCCTCGTGGAGGAGAGGAGCTGGTGTTGGAGGTCCCCTCGCCCAGCCCCTCAGCTCAGTCTGAGAAGAGAGGAGCCTCCTCAAGCTCCCCTTCTGCACATCTGGCCGCCCCCAGAACGCTCATTTGGAGGGAAAACAAGAATGTTTTTATTTCCCAGGAGAGAAGAAGAACCACAGAGTTAAAACACAAAGAGGCATCCTGGGCCCTCCCAGCCTCCTGATGCTGAGGAGATCCTCGATTCTCTGCTTTGCACCTGGTGTCTGTTTGGGTTTATTTGCTGGTATAATTGTAGTTATATATCATCTCATCTTTAAAGGAAAGGCAGCAGACACTTTAAACCCAAAGCATTTCATATAACTTTACTTTGACTGTTTCTGGTACATAGAATGGTACAACCTGGCTTTTTTTTGTTGGTTTGTTTGTATGCTGCTGTAGATAATACCACGTACCTGATATTAATACCTTTTTTGCCACTAAATCTGCAAAGTTCAAGGCCACACTGGTTCCATGCAGTGACATGGATGTGGTCTCTACATCACTTTCATGCTTTAATTAAACATATATGAATGTCCAGCACACACAACACAAATCACAAATATGTCATTTGTATGCATGGATTGAATGTTATGAACATATCCATCTATCTCTGACCAGAGTTTAGCTCTTTAATTCTCTGGCATCAACCTCAAACCTGAAAGATATTTAATCTTTTTTTATTTTTACCAGAACCTTGTTTCTTTTCACACCTCTAATTGTAACCAGTTTGGATAAAAGTGTCCATGAAATACAGCTGTGTTCATAAAAGAGCAGCATCTCCTGAAGGACCTGGAGCTGCAGACATCAACAGGTGGTCACACCTACATCACTACTGTCTGCAGTGGAAAATCAAGAACCATGCTGACTAAAGTGAAAACATTTTTACACCAAAGTTATTTTCTTTTAAGTACATTTAAAAAGCACTTATTTATTTTCTCTTATTTACTTTATTTTGCAAATTTAGGAAATGCCATAATTGAAATAGCAACAATTGTTAAAATCTGTTTTTGACATCCCCCAGCATTTTTTATCTACATTTGATTTAATCTTTAAGCAGAGTTTAACTTGTGCTTATAATATATTACTTTAAAATCATAACATAACTTTAAAATCTTGTATCTATTCATGACTCATTTATCTTAAATATAAAAATCAGGTAATATTCCAGGCAGAACTTGTGCTTCTTAATTGTTTAACAGTTTATCAAATACTGTCAAATCTGCTTAAAAACAGAGAAGAATGGTAAAACATTCAGATATGGATTTATTTTGACTGCTACAACACAAGAAAAGCATTTTCCCAGGATGCTCGTGATCACGTTCATCCTTGAAGCCCCTCTGACGATCCGAACACACACTCGTACATCCCGACGCTCTTCTTCTCTCACAGCTGGGCTGTATTACGCCAACATACAGTAGCTGTGTCTCCACCCCTCGCCTGCAGCCATCTCTCTAACTGTTATTGGAAATGTAGCGCAGCTACGGGAGCAAGCTTTTGGCGGATTTATACGACACAGGTGCACTCTTTGGAAAGCATTCGTGGAAGCATGCACACACACTCACACACACTCTCATGTGAGAGAACCAGCGAGCAAAGACTGGATCTTATGTCAGCCACTTAATGTCTACACCACTCAGGAGTCACAACACTTTTCAAACTCAGACACTCACATGTGTGTCTGAACCGCTCCGAGCCTCATCTGATTCTCATTTCTGACTTTACTCATTGAATATGACAAAATGGCTTTCATTTTAACCTCATATATTTTCCTCCCCGCTCGCCCCTTTTGTTCTGGGAATATGCCAGGCATTTCCTCCCCACGATATCCCGGTTTTCCAATAAGAAGTAGGCTGAAGGTATGTGCTGGGCAGGCTGGGCTTACTTTCTTTGCGGTGCTCTATGATGGCCTCACCAAGGCAAGAATACTGGGGAAAGCCCCCCCCCCCGTGGAAAAGACAGACATTCCTCAGCAGAGAGATGTGGGCGAAGAATGAAACTGCTGCACTTATGGATCCTGTCGGGTTTCTCAGTGGATACAACAGGACAGCCAGACCTCAGTCCTTAAAGAAGTCAAAATACAAAATCATTTCATGAATTGTTCCCAGTTTTTTTTCTGCTTGAACCAAAATCTTTCTTCACACAGAAAGAATCGGACACATTTTAATACATGTTGGCTCAGTGTCCCAGTTTTAGGACATAATTTGGATCTCAAACTGAAAAATGTGAAAGTCCTGACCTAAAGAGACGGCTGCTGTATTTCCACATGTGAACATGTGTCTCTTGTCAGCCCATCCTTTCTGATGTTCATCTAACTATATTGGAAGGGCAGAGGGCAGGGGGGGCTCCTGGTGCGCCACATGGTCCTGATTTAGCCTGTTAGGGAAGATCCCCTCTTTATTGAACAGGCAGCAGGACTTCCAGAGATCCTGGAAAACTTGGAATTCTGTGGAGCAGCGTGCTGTAACACTCCTGGAAAAGTGAACTGGTAAAAACGTCCCAGGAATCAGTGGAGATTCACAGATGCAGAAAAACTGTAAGATGTGGACATCAGCTGGTAGCTAAAGGGACGTTTATAGGCTGCCTACATATTTTCACTTTATTACAGGGACTTCGCTTCAAAATGTAAAATGACAGCCTATAATTAATGTCTGTGGGTGAAATGTCTTCATTTGCTCCACAAATCAGATAAATATTTGTAGTTTGGACACAGTGGTATGTTAAGTTGTATTTTCTATTAGCAGCTAACCTTGAATACAAGAAATCTAATTTTAATATCCCACCACTGATGGGTTAGTTTAGAATCTAGAGAAGAGAAGTAATCAATTTTAAATGATTTTAACTCTGTGTTGTGCAGATTACATGTAAGCCACTTTAAGACTGACCCCACTGAGTGTAAGCTTATCATAGATGTCTAATTACCCTGTAGTGGAATAAAAATGATGAGAGGACAACTATATGTAACATTTTTCTATTAAGTCACGTTCAGCCGTCTGCAAACATCTGAAGGTTATTATCAGAGATTTAAGGCTGTCATACAACAAACAAACTCTGTCACAGTTCTGGGGAAAAGAAAAAAGGCCCAAACCAAGTTTTTTTTTGCTTTCTTTCTCTTGAAGGTCATTAGAAATGTAACCGAACAGGTCCAACAAAACATGTTAAAGCTGCTACAGTTTCCTGTTTCAAACGTACTGAAACAATGTAAACATTAAAGAAGTCAAAGTAAAATAAAGCCAATTAAAAGTACCAATAGATAAACAACATCTGCAATGTCTTTGATTAGCTCAAGCATTTACTGGAGTAACATCCCAGATGGAACTAGTTCTGTAACAAAGAGTGACATCTATTTGTTTTTTGAGTACACGAGGATGTCATGCACAAATGATAATTTACTTCTGTCTGGTGAGAACTTAAAAGGTTATTTAGGTTCCTCAGTAATTGTTCTGCCTCAGCACCATGCCAAGTAGGAACAATGGCAGTGGAAACAACTGAACCTGTTCGTCTTGTTTTGGTGCACTTAACATTTTTGCTTTTGTTTTTCAAATTTTTGTGGTTGCACCTTTAGATAAAATTAGAGCACATTCATGCAGACACACTATTCATCTTTCTGACAATAACTAATTTGTAAAATAGTAAAATGTTTATGAGATTTGCTGTGTAAACATATATGATGCTAATAAAGCTAACGCTGTGTATACAGGCTTTAAAATCACCTCTGATCCATTTTCTGATGGCTGTAGGTATTGAATGAAAGCAGGTTGTGACTGGAAGTTCAATGGTTTGATCCTCCTCTTTATTCCATTTGTCAGAGTGCTTCTGAGAACATTATTAGGTTGGTTTTTAAATCTGAGCTTTACTTTGTTTATCCCCAACAGCATGAGCACCCACCCACTGTCCAGTAAATTCACCGTCTGGTGCTAAAATAACCCTGACCTTTAAAGGCACGAACTCCAACAGGCCTTCAGCAGCAAGTTGATATGAGATCTCTGTAGGTTTGGGTTGTTTGCATTTTAGTTATTTTACATCCCAGTGAGCAAAACTTGTGATTTTATTAAGTCTTGTCTGGAGCTCCATTTAATACTCACCACTGCCTTCTGTACTCTCTGATAAACTGTCCTCCTCTCCATTCTCCCAGACAAATTCACTCTCATTGTCACTCCTTCCTGCTCATGAAGCAAACCGCAGGCTGCGCTCTATTAGCGTCATCAGTCTCCTCGTACCCAAAGCATGAACCTTTGAGCTCGGCTCATTCATTCTGCGCTCCTCTTGTATGAATTTAATACAATCACTAGTACACGCCGCTGTTTTTATTGTTGTTATGTCCTCAGTGCTCTCTACTGGATCTACTGTAATTTGTTGTATTTGTGTTTTATTGTTTCTATTTTATATCTGCCTGTAAAGTTGCCTCTTGGCCAGGTCGTCATTGCAAATGAGAGCTGGTTCTCAATTGACCTACCTGGTAAAATAAAAGTTAAAATAATTTGAAAGATGAATTCAAAATACATCTTTTAGTCAACATTTGAATTTGCAGGATAGTAATATTTAGAACCAAAGTGAATTTAAATCATATCTGCAGGAATTTTGATACAAATAATAAAACAAAAGTTGGTGTTTTTTAGCTTAATGTCTCACATTGTTGAGGACAAGTTCATTTGAGTAAGTTTAGAAATAGAAAGAGATTGGGAAAATGGGCATCTCTTTTTCGTTCTCTTCTCTTTCCCCTGAAACGTTTGGCATGTTTTACATTCATACAGCAGAGTACATGCGTAGGCACCTTTTCTTTTAACTCGTAATTCTGTCATTTCATTTTTCCAGTCGGGTCCAAAACTAACACCTGCAGCCTCAGTGACCTTAGTTATCTGAAGCCTTTTGTCAAGTCAACTCTCTAAACCCCCGGCTGAGCTAAGAAAACATATCAATTCTGCTTTTTTTTTACCAATTTCAACTCAAAGACAAATGTTACACTTAAATGTCCCACTGATTTTTCTCTAAACGCGTCACATTTGAACTTTGGGTTTAGTCTAGAAACACACACACACACACATCTATTCAGTCTGTAATTGGTTGTGATTTATTAAAATCCCAAAACCCAAATGGATGACATGTGAGAAACGAAGACAGAATAATTCTAAGCGTGGAAAGACATTAAGTACAAACTTAGGATGATTTAGTTTCTCTGTGTAAAAATATATCAAGCAGATTTTTTTGTGTTTTTGCATAAAGTGTTGAACTTTTGTGGTAAACGTGAAAAAGGTACTTAGAGACAGGTCAGTTTTTAATCAGTACAGCCTATTAAATTGAAATATAAGTATTCGTAGATGACACTAAACATTTTTTCATTTAACAAGCAGGTCACTATTAAACAAAAACTAATCCATTTGACAATTGTTTTAACTTAACATTTTCATCATACAATAAAAATGAGGGTAGGTGATCATGTAGTTGCCGTTATGTGTTTGTCTGTCAGCAGAAGTAGACAGACTTTAATCAAACTCTCAGAATGTAATTATTGGAGTTACGTCTTCAACTTATGAAGCTCTGGAGTCAGTCCGGATCCATTAATCAGCGTTAGCAAAGATAAAAATGGAGCACAGATATCGAGCTGCAGCTTGGGGTGGTAAAAAGGAGCATCGCTCTTTTAACCCTAACCCTAACCCTGCAGCTGGGAGGTGCGTCACCCCACTGGCTTCCTCACAAAGCTGACTTAAAATCTCTTTAAAATCCAATTAAGCGAAACAATAATCCATGGCAAATGAAGCTGCTCTACTTTCCACCAAGATAAAAATGAAAAGAGATCATTTCAACGAGAGGAAACATGATCTTCAGTAACGTTTTTCCCTCTTGGTGGGTCTGAGTCCGTTCCCAGGCTTGTGGACCACCACAGTGATCCTGCTGAGCTCAGGCCCAGTAAAAGAGACAAGCTGGGAGCGGTCCAGTCCTCTTTCAGGGGAACAGTTTATGTGATGAACATTAGAGAGGCCCGTGTGTGAAATTTAAGAGAAGTTAATTGCTGAGATTGCAACAGCCTCAACAAATAAAGCAAGTGGCCGTAGAAGCAGATGGGAGTGATTAGGCCACGCTGATACACATCTACACTTTGTTCCTCTGACCTTCTCCCACTCAAGTGCACACCCACAAAAATGATCCAAAACAGGCATCTACAGATAAGCATCTAATAAACACGCCGTAAGAAAGAAACACCTGTGTCGATGACATCACTAAGGTGTGGTGAGAGCCAAGCGTTACATGCATGACTGTCTTCTCAAATGTTTTCAGTTTCATTTCAAAGGTGACACAAAGCTGCAGCTCAGACTATTCATAGACTATATATATGAAAATAAATTAAAACAAACAAGAATCTCAACGTTTGATTAATCTATGTTGCTAACTTTGATAAGAATTGCAGACAGACATCCAGATTGTTTAAGCTCCAACAGACGCATGCGGATGCTGAGAGAGACCTTTCAGCAGAGTTCACTACATTATTTTTGCAGCCTTAATGCCTCACTCAAGCTGCAGCTTCCCTCCAAGTCTAAACTCTTATCAAAACAAAAGATTCTTTGAATATTTAGATTTAGAGAAACACCCTCAAGCAAGTGTGTGTGTGAGATAGAAAAGGAAAATATTTCCCAGTAAGTCTGTATGAGTGTGCCTGAGGGAAATTGAAAACACTGCTGTCATTCTCTCCGTGTCGTGCTCCCTGCCAACTGACTCCGGCCTACAAGAAATCCTTTTGTTTCTTGTAAATTTGAAGCTTTTTTGCATTCAAAACGAGGTGTGTTACACTCAGCGTGTTTGAGATCCGTGTGCTGCAGGATGTGGCGCTCAGACTGAAAAAAACGTTCATTCTGCATACCTCCCATCACACTGGATCTATTATTGGACAGATTTTCTTAGAGACGAATTGTTTAACGCAGAGCTAGATTGCCTTTTAGAGTATGTTTCAGTCTGATTTTCCATTTTTATAAGCTTTTGTGCATGCAGGTGCACATTTTCCATGAGGTTTATGCATGCTCATATGGCTGAAGTGCTGGAAATCCGTGGCTGGAGATGTCAAATGCAGCAGCAAGAGATGAAATATTAGGTGGTTCCCCTGATTTATGCAGCATTTCAAAGACTCTGACAGACTGTTTACTTGACTGTTCTAAGGAAACAATGAGGTTTCTAGGTAGAATTTACTGGTATACACATGCCCATATGGACTGAACCCATGACCACCCACATTTACCGCCTGTCAGGTCACCTTCTTTCAAAGCGTGGAGTTTAAAATTCAGCTTTTTGAAAAGTTTGTTTCCAAACTCCAACTATGAGTTTTGCAGGAAATCGGAGTCCCAGTTGGTCTGTCTTCTGGTTCCAGAGTTCAACTTTCTGATTTAAATACCAACAGGAGCCATGTGTGGAGATTGTAGAAATGCATTTTTTTAGGAATTACAAAATACCACTGCACTATTTGTTAAAAGCTTTACAAAACTCATGTGAATCATGTAAATATGGACAAATCTTTAGCTCATAAACCTCCAAACTACAAGAATAAGAAATGTAAATGTTTGCATTGTTATCGGTGGAGTTTCACTTCACTTTGACAATAAATAATTCAGACTCTTGTATTTCCAAGGAAAGATGGATAATAATACATCTCTGTACTGGAGATTTGCCACATCTTTCCTGAAGTAAAATTCCCTTAAACTCTGATGCAACAAGTTTCTTTTCCTACATCTAATCAACTCGCTGCTTTTTGAGGCACTTTCAGACGTTAGAAACTATATTAACACTCAGCCCCTAAATTCTTTCACTTTCAAGCCTGGACTCAATCCCTCCTTCCCTTCAGAGGAAGTGGGCCGTCCTGTGAGAGGAAGGCCTCCTGTAATGACTCCCTCTGCAGCTCTACAGGAAGAGCAGGAGCAGCGGTGTCCAGGCTAAATTAGTACACCCCCAGGAGCCATCAGTGGGATGGATGCCCTTAATTTGGCTGCCGGAGAGGTTGAGGAGGGATGTGTTTAATGATAAATGCATTAAGGGGAAAATTAGCTGCAGAGACTGGGGCTAAGGAGGAAGAAAATTAATTGACATGTTGTTTCTTTACATTATATTTGTTCTTTTGAAAGATCTGTGAGATACTGTAGGTCTACAAGACATATGTCGTCAGGAGAGATTTTGGTCCATTGATGACCTTTTTTACCGTTAAAACTGTCTGGTTAAGGTAGGCCCTGTGATAGACTGGGACCTGAGGGTGTCCCCCACCTCTGGCACCAGCTTCCCTCAACCCTGAACAGGAACAAGCATGGACAAATAAATGGAAGAATGGATGGAGTGGATGGCATTAAAATGTACATTACATTTAAATGGAATTTCCCTGAAATACCAGCTAAAACTACAAAGAATTATCATATTAACTATTTAAACTAGTATTGTCTTCATAGCCTGTGGCCAGTTTTTGAAAATCACAGCCTATTTTTACGTGCATACCTTGTAAAACCATCGTAGCCACCTTGGTAGACAACCCCATGTTTCTGATTCAATCTACTAGACTTTAAAAATGAAGGCAGGGCTGCAGCTTGGAGCTCACGTTGTGCTGGGAAGGGCATCCACCAAATCTTTCCTACTCGTTAGCTCATGGTGGCTCATGGTGGCTCATGGTGGCTCATTGTGGCTCATTGTGGTGACCCCTGCAGAGGAGGAAGATGGGCAGCTGTGAACCAGTTATTTATGCTTGGTGTGCCTTTTAGTCTTGAACATTCAGGGTTGTAGACTTAGATGCTTTGTTGCAGTCGTATCATAGCAGGAACATCAGGGACTATAAGAGCCTCCTGAAACACTTTGGATGCTCAGGTTGACGTGAGAGGAATCTGCAGAAGTCAGCAGGAACCACTGAAGTGGCCGAACTTTGCTGCTGCTGCTGCTTTATAACCCATGTACCCCTCTGGGTGTCCGACCGTGGAACAATGTGGAACAACAACCACAAGACTGCCTCTCTCTCCATCTCTCATAGCCAGGGGTGAGGCATCTGTTTCCTATGCACAGCATGTGGAGGCACATCATTTGATACACACACACACACACACACACACACACACACACACGACTGTTTACACTCCTCTCATCTTATCTCACTGACTGGACACATTAAAAGCACACACCTCTGATGGGTTCACAGATTGTGTGTGTGTGTGTGCAGCTACAGAGTGGATTATTTTTTATGACACTGTGTAGTAATGGCTTGTCCCTTTTCTGTGTCATTTGGCCCTGAGTTTTGTGTTAATGTCCCGATGTTATCCCTCCTGTCTAAACACGGCGCTGATAACAACACTCTGCAGGGATGGGTGAGATGCTGTACGTACCAGCTGCTGGAGTTTTGTATATTGAGCTTTTCAAGTATTGTCCTGATCATAAGTTGTAAAATAATTGTGTTTACAAGCAGTCCTCATATGATTTCCTTGTTTATTCAAAGATGCAGTAATTACAAACCTGTCTGAAGAGCAGGGATGCTGTCATACAGATAACTTAATGAAAGCTCTCATTTAATTAGAGCTGCAGCTGGTTAGTATTTTAGTAATTATTTTGATTCATCCAACAAGTACCAGTGCATAAACTTCAATCTAATATGATTTATGTTCTAATCTCGTCTTTGCACACAGCCTCATTTAATGCGTCTTGTTTATTAACGTTAAACTCCAGCAAGAATCAGAATATAAATCATGGTAAAGCAAAATGCTACAATTTGCTCTCTGAAGAAGCTGGATAGGCTGTGTTCAGCGGTGTCAGGTCGCAGCAGGAATGAGATAAAAAAAACTTTCTGAAGTTTGGAGTCCGTCATCTTTTTCTATATCTTGGTCTTCATCTGTTCCACCTGAGATGTGAGAGGTGAGCTGCAACATATTTGTCTTGACACTATGCTGTATTATATGATCAAAATCAAAGACAAGATACGTTAGAACTCAGATATTTAGATTTAAAGACATGCTGCAACAAAAGTGTGTCAAAGAATTCTTTTATATGTCAAAGATGTCCATAAAAAGGACACTCACACAGTTTTGGACTCTTAAAAATGTAATTATTTCTGGTGAGATCAATATGTGTGTCACTGACAGGAGGCGGCCCTGCCAGCACAGCCCTTACTGTATATTATTATTAGGTGGTCAAATTAAAATATCGTGTGTACCTTTCTCAGCCGCAGGAGCGTGCTGCGTCTGGCACCACCTGGGGTCGGTACAGAAAGGCGTGCAGGTTATTATTAACCCCAGTTTAATCAAGTCTGCATGGAACAAAAAATGTGTCACACATTTTATATCAAACATAAAATACAAGCTCTAAAAACACCAGTGGCCTTGTGTTAATAAAGATGTTTTAGATCCAGTTTGTTCAAAAAGTCAAACACAAATACTGCTAAACAGTTTTAATAAAAACTTTATTTAGTTCCTATGATTTAACATGATGGAGACAGAAGAGGAAATACTACTCAGATCTTTGTAAAACTTTAAATAAAACATCAAAATGGCTTAAACAAAAATAGAGACTAAAAATGAGTAGTTTGTTGGGTAAATATTTGCTAGAATTTGGGTATTTTGTGACTTGTATCACACAAAACGATGTAAGTTTCTATCATTTCTTTCATTCATTATATATCTGTAACAGGCATAAACCTTTTCAGTTTGAATTCATTTGGTCATAAGATGTAAAAGTCTCTCTACAACTTTATTTATTTGTTATCATTGATCTTTGTTCATCTGGTCCATGATCTTTTCCTCTGAACCAACTCTGATGTGAAACTGAGGATGGGGCTATCAGTAGCAGCAGTGATGGTTTATTTGAAAAGAAATGATCACAGGAAACTTTGTGTGTTTCAGGAAACGGTGAGTGTGTTTCTGTGTGTGTGCTTCACGTCTCCCTCCCTCGGCTCCTGCTGTGGTGCTCTGATAACGTTAATGAATCAACAGGATTTTAAATATTATGTTGTGCCCATTTTATGTTTTGTGAAAATGATGAATGTGCATTTTCTCAGCTGTCCCTGAAGACCCCGTCTCTTTGCTCTGTCACCCAGTTTGTTATCAGTGTTGTCTCAGTTCACCGTGAAGGCAGACCACTCATCAGCTAAAACAGGATCTGTTTAAAGGAGTTTTATTTTACATAAGGCTAAATATTTTAAAAAGGATCAAAGTAACAAGTGTAGAGAAGATAGTATAAACAGGAAAATGATGCAAATGCTGACTCAGCATCAATCTATTTTGTCCTTTTTCTCTAATTAAATGTTACTGCTCAATAATGGTTTACTACATCCTTACAACCTATTTTTTAATAAGTTATAGGAGAACCCTTGATTTCATGTGGTACCAAAGAAGTGTGGACAGAAACTCTCAGGTGTCTGAGAGGAGTAGATTCCTATCCAGCTGCCTAATCAGTCCAACATGGCCCCCTGTTTTAACGTCAGCCCACGGAGCACCTATGGCCCCTGGCCTTCAACAAATAAACCAACAGCTTTCTTAAATATGGGACATTAAAGTTTACAGGCTGGGCGTCTTCTCCGTGTGGGAGGTTGCTCTTCCACCTGGGAGGGAACCTGAAACTTGTGCTGCTCGTATTTTTCTTTTTTTAGTATTTCATACACACACCTGCTCTTGATTGTCCAATTTGTAGGCGATGTAGTGGCCACATGGGAGCCGAGAACGCGTAAACAGGCTGATAGCATCTCAGATGAGGTCACCAAGGCTGGAAAGAACGAGCTCTGCCGGCTCACAGGCTTCAAACTTCAGTCCAGCTGTGGAGAGGAAGGCCGCCATTGTTCGGGGTGATAGATGAGAACAATCCTCAAACACGCTTGTTTACACAGTAAACAGAGCAGCTCCTGGTTTCAACCTCCAAGGTCAGGGGATCATGTGTCTCCAGGTCAAAGTTCAAACTCGCCTGACACCCGTACAGTGAGTTCACCTCCCGTTTCTCCTTCCACCCTGCCTCTGGAGGAAGAACGGAGGAAAACTGGTCACTTCTTCTCACTTAAACTGAATCTGCGTTTTCCCAACTTCTCACTCGTTCCTGTCTCAAACACTGTTCTTATTATGTGGCTGGTGTGATTCCACTTTCCCACGGTGTGATTGGTTTTTATCAGATTTCAAGGAAAAACTAAAAATATAGCAGCTCCCACAATCTGAACAACCTCCTCTCACATCCCATAATCTCAGATATCACTCACTTCCTGTGCACTGTGTTGTCTCTAATTTACACCGATTTTAGGCTCAATTTGGACTTCAGAAGGAAAATATATTGACTTGTTTGTAATTGAGACATTTAAATCAATTATTGTTCTGAAAAAATGTTTATAAACTTGTTGATAATTCTGTAGTTATAGAATTTATTATTGCAAGCCAATAATGTTTTTGCCTGACCTGGACTGATTTTATTGAAGCTCTACAGCTAATTAACTTTTGGAGTCAATCCCATTCAAGATGGCTGCCGCAGCTAATCAACATCAGCCAACACAAAGACTCAAAGTCCCTCAATTTTACAACTGTTGAGCTAAAACTGGGTGTGGTAGTAGCTGAGAGTCGTTGGCACCTCAGATATCCTACAAGGGTTGTACTTTGTCGTTTCTCTGCATAAAATGATCTTAGTTTGAAAAGCAGCGAGCGATTCATTCTTTCAAGAAATTCTAGGTCTTTGATGTGTTTTAAGATAATCACTGACAAATTTCATGAAGGGAATGATGTATTTGCTGCAGCGCTTCGTTCTCTTTTTCCAACCACTTCACAAACTCCGTCTCTCCACATATCCGGCCTTTCTGGGAGGAAATACTCTGACGTTTCTGCACATTTCGCTCTCACTTTGTGGTGTTTGGTGAAAGATGTATAAGTGAATCTAAACAGTCAGTCTGAAGGCAGCGTTCACATCTTCCTCCTGCTGATGTTTGTTTTTCTTCCTTGGTTAAATAAATAAAGTGCTTTTCTGGCCCAGCATCAGTCCTTTCCCTGCTACTGATACCCCGTCTGTGACAGATGAGGATGTGTGTATAAGTGCATTTATTTCCACATGTGTTTATATCGGCTCACAGTTAAATACAGAGCAGCTATTTTAATCACCTTCTGCTTTGACCTTTTCTTTTTCGACTCATAACTCAGCTATACCAGATTAGCCTTCATCTTCTATTTTAGACATTGCTCAACTGATTTGTGTGTGTCTGTGTTGTCTGTGTGTCTCTTTTCCCCAAAAAATGGTAAAACACCCACAGCAAATAAGAGAGCTCCTTTGAGAAATGTGTTTCTAGTGTTCTCACGGTGTAAAAATGACGCTCTCGCCAAGCTCCAAGAATCAGCAGCTTTGTCCTCAGTTCATGGCACCCGGCCCGCTCTGTGTGTGTGTGTGTGTGTTTCTGCCTTTGACTGCATGCATGGGTAATTTAGTTTGCAGTGTGTGTTTTATGCTTAAGTAGTGAATGACAGTCTTTATGAGACCCCTCTTTCTGGTAAAAACATGGAAAGATTGTTTAACTGTTCATTCAGCCAAAGGTCACAGTCAAGTTCACGTGTGTGTGAGTGTGTGTGTGTGTGTGTGTGTGAGTGTGAGAGTTGGTGGACTTCCCCATGTGGCTATGTTTAGATATACAAACCCTCTGATAATATCACAGGAGTGAGTGCAGGCTTGATTGATGGAGATGCTATCAGTTTTATGAGGGGGAAGGACTTTTTTCTTATGTTAGACGTATATAATGTTATTTTTACATCATCTTTTGGAGAGTCCATGTACAGATGTATCATTCCACCAGTGCCTCCCAGAAACCTTGGCTGTCTTTCCTCAGGAGTTGCAAACAATGAGTGAAAAGGTCTTTTTTTATGGGATTCATTCACCATATAGACCAAAAACTCCTATTTGTTAAATCTACATCAAGTCTGCAGCTGTTTGTAAGGCTGATTATATTTTCTGAGTTCTTCTAACAGTTGAATTCTCTCAGGAGAGATTTCACATCATCCTACCACCTAAACAAATTTATAAGGTTCATATTTGTGATTAAAGTTGGAGAAACAAGCAGCCTCCACATGCTGACAAAAAACAACATTTTCCAAGAAACTGTTACAACATGTAAGGTGAAAAAGTGAAAGCTTGTAGACACGTTTCGTTTCTTTTACTCATGTCTTGTTTTCATTTATTTTATTCAGTTGTTTTGTTCAAGTGAAGTTTTTTTGTATCTTTTTACAGAGAGGCTTGTCGTTTTGTTCTTGCATCATAAAGTGCAACAACCTTCGGACTCAGTGAAATTCCTGGAAATTCTGAAGTGACTGTTGGTGTTTTTGTGGACTTGTGAGTAAGACCTTTTCCTCAGAGAGTTCATCTATCTGTCAGACTCCTTGACACTGGCCGCTGGTGCGAAACTCAGCCAGCAGATACACGGTCAGAGTGAAACAGACGATGCCAAAGCGTGGTCAGCCCTGCGTCATTCCCGAGTGTGTGAGTCTGTGTGTGCTTAGGGTGAGGTCAGACCATAAATATCGCCTCTGTCTTTGACCCAACGTCCAGACAGCCCATGTCCGACAAGGAAAAATGCTGCAGTCTCTGACTTTTTTGGTCAAAATGCAATTGGAGAGAGGAGAGGAAGGGGGTGGCGGAGGGAGAATGTGAGTTTGGAAGTATTTTCATCTCTAAAAATAGCTGTCTCGTTTAAAAACTGAAAAAAGAAGCTGTTCTGCTAAAAATCACAGCTCCATAGCAGCCATCTGGATGCTGTGAACTCCCTGAGGTGGAGCCTGGGAAAGTTAGCCCTGCAGACTAGCATGTTGCTAACTGCCAGTCTGTGTGTGTGTGTGTGATCTGGTGTGCATTTATGCAGAAATTAGTTGGAAAGCCGTCCTGTTTGGCTCAGAGTTAACCTCGTTTGTCCTGCGCTGCTCTAAACGTTCCTCTGAACGTGGTCCATAATGATTCATAGTTCTTGTTGAGTTTTACTCACTAACATGAAGATAAAAAGGAAAGAAAGGCCTGGCAGGAAAAGTGAAGTCACACTAAATATTTTAGAGAGAAAACCTGATTTAATGAAACCTTTTCTCTCAGAAACTTTCAGAATATCAGGCCATGTCATTTCAGTTATTAACCTTTTCTTTTTATGAACCAGTTGTTACTTTCAGTGTGCTTCCAAAACCTAAACAATCATTCCTATATTTTCTCTGTGGGGTCAGAAAGGGCTCTGTTTGGATTGATGGACAGCCCTTGTCAGAATCATGGAGGGAAAGTGTGAAAAGGTTTGTGTGATGAGTGTTAGGTGCACAAAGAACAAAAGGATCCTTTCACCGGCAGCTGTCAGACATGTTCATTCTTCTCTAAATCCGATGTTTGGGATTATCCTGCGCTGTTATGGAATGCTTTTTAACACACACACACGGTGTGTTGTCACTGGCTTCACATTTTCTCGTCTCTTCGATGAGAAATATCCTCAAGTTAATCTTTCTCTGTTCCAACCTGGCTGGCTCAAGTTACCAGGTTTTTATTTCTACACAAGTATGCAAACAGAAATGGTTTGATCGTGTAAACCAGCACTGCAGCTCTTGTATTTGAAAATGAATCTCTCTCTAGAGGTGGAAGTAAAACTTAAAGCCCTCAAGGTGAGAAAATTGTCAAAACAAGAAAACTGAACAATCAGATATCAGCAGTTCTTGACAAAGACCTGATCACTGGTTATCCCAGTTAGGGCTGCACATGTTACAATATTACAATATCAGTGTTGCAAAGGATTAAAGGCAATCAGTCCCAAAACAGAAAAGAATCATGACGTAAGATGCAAAGCTCATACATTTTTTTTCTCTCATATTAAAGGTTAATGTGTCCTTAAATTAAAAACTTAAAAGCCAACCACATGCGTTTATTTCCCTACGGAAACGGACAACAATGGCGACAAAGTGGAAGAGCCGTTTGGGAGAAATCTGGCAATTTTGATGTTTTGGTTCTTATTCCTGCTCTGATTTCTTGAGGAAAGTATGCAGATAAAAGTGCTTTGTTTACATCGAAAGCATACCCGCGTTTATAAAGTTGCACATCAATACATGTGGAAAAGTACTGGACTAAAGTCTTTCAAACTGCTGTTTGATGTTGCTCAGAATAAACTTTTATTTGAGTTCATCATTTGCAGTGAGGAGGTTTTAGATAAACTCAGATGGACGCTCACTCCTCTGAATGCCCACAGCCGGCACATGGAGACTGTCGTGTGTGTTGTAATGACAGATCAGGAGAGTTTATTGCAACTCATATCATCATTTACGGACCTTTAACACTAATATGTAGAGCGATAATGTCTACTTGTAGACATAAATCTGCTACAAAACCAGGAGACCAGAGTCAAGACTGAGATTAGTTTTGGAAAACACTGAGAATGTCATTCTCTGATCTTTGTCATTCTCTGAATCGCTGTGATGCTAAAGAATGTTTGTGTAATAAAAAGAAGTGATATTTGAATTTAGTCACATGTAAACATCTACAGTAGTACGAGGTTATCAGGGATCAGTCTGGGTTGTTCTGGAGTTGTAATTTCAATCCTATTTGCCTAATACCAGTACGAGATGACTGTAGATCCGGGAAGTAGTGACCCTTGATGGATGTGTGCCCTAAATGAGCAGCTGATAACACTGAGTCATGACGTCCAGAACTGCGACCAAGTTGTGCTGTATTTTCCCTGTTATCCACATGAATGTCTTGTATCACAGCTGCTGTAAGTGCAGGTCATTAATCTCATTATCAGTGGTAAGACTGGCAGACTGGAGCTCCGTCTGCTCCTTGAATGGTAGCAGACACGGCTCTGGTCCCAGGGCAGAATAAGAACATTTTTCCTCTTATTTTTCTGGCAGCGGAGCGAGCACGCTGTGCAACCGAGCTGAGAAGGTCTGAAGCTACAAATGATCTGGAAAAGCCAGAGCACAAACCACTGCAGCACAGTCAGAACCATGTTTTATTACAACACCTGAAAGGTTTGAAGTGCTTTTGATTCAGCTAATCCACCTGAAGCTTGTTTAGACTTTACTGTAAAGCTCCTTTTTATTTGTGCAGTGCTTTAAATAAATCCCAGCCCATGTTGTGCTTTTTCAAGTTTGTTTTATGTTTGCATGTTTGGTGGATTTGCCCACATGTGGATACCTGTGTGTGAAACCCTGGGGTTAATGGCATTAGCAGGCCCTGATTGGGGCTGATGGCTTTCTGCAGCCATAATGGCAGCTCGATTAAGTGTTTACTGTGAGCAATTCCACATGTCAGCTGGAGTCAAGCAGCAAGAGAGACAGCTGAGGGGGAGAAGGGAGAACTGAGGGGTCTGCTGGCTGCGAAGGAGGGAGGTCTAGAGAAGTCATTTTTCCTGAGCAGTGGTTTGGGGTTACTCTTTATTTCTTTGACAGCAGCTAAATCAAGAATCAGGAGCTGTTTTCTTCCCAAGGACTCTCCGATTTAACACCCGTCCAAACATCTACGTTAACAAAGAACCAGGGATGCTGTCCTGTCCTTTGTCTCTCTTCTGTCTCTGCCTTTTCTGTTCGTGGACCCGAAGTGATGAGATTACACTTTCTGAAATGTGCAGTCAGCTGGGAGTCTTTGGTTAGGTCCTTGGCTTGTGCTGTCTGCTCTGTGTGACAGGAGCACATGGCAAGGATGCAATTTAACAACATTTAAGAGAAGAAGAAGAAGAAGAAGAAGAACTGGCTGCCAAAAACTGCTGCATTTTTAGTCATAACATCAATTTTCTGTCTGTAAATAGAAGAATCTGCTAGTCTTAGTTTTTTGTTTCTTTTTATTCATCCCGATTTTTCACTGAGGTTCAATATTCAGAAATTGTTCCACTGTTTTTAAACGGTTGTTGTTGTTTTCTTATATTTGTTTTTGCAGACTGGTAAACCTCTTCCATCTTTATTTCTAAGAGATTCAGACTCTCTGAAATTCTCTTTTTATATCCAGTTTTCTTACTGATCTATTGCCAAATAACCAACTAACCACTTACTTTTATAGCATTTTCTTGTCAGTCCTGTCATTTCTGTGAGATGTGTTGCTGCCATGAAATTCAAAATTACCTTAATTTTTCAGAAAATGATACAATTATTTAATTTTAACATTTGATATGTTTGCTGTGTTCCACTGTGAGTAAAATGTGGGTTTAGGAGATTTACAAACCACTGCATTCTGTTTTTGTTTACAGTTTACATGTCGACCTTTTGTCAGAAGTGGGCTTGTAAGTGTGTGTGTGTGTGTCTGTGTGTTTCATTAATATTGTTAAAAGCTATTTAAAAATTTAATGTTCAATACTCATGTTTATGGCTTTATAAAGTGTTTAATTCCATCCCCTGACATGTACTTTTTAATCATCTTGAATATTTGTGCTACATCACATATTTTTATTTAACTTTATTACTCTCTAGAAATTTGATTTCTTTGACATTGAAGACCATTTTATTTTGACTGACTGATTAAAACATGGGTGAATACTTTTTATAAGCCCTGTAAATGATAGTTTGATAACTTTTTATGAATCTTGTTCCTTTAAAATCTTGGGCTGTTTTTATTTGAAGCCTATTTGTGGAAATAAAACCAAATAAATATGTATGGGGACTGGACATTTAGCTTGTATAAGATACGTTTCATTCTGTTAGTTCTGAATCGCTGACGTTGGCATGTTGGTGGTGTGATGATCTTTTTATTTCAACCTGTATGTCAACCCCACTTTTAACAACATAAAATTTCTGTTAACTGGTTTGCTCTTTCACCAACTTGTCATCGGATCTTTTTTGGATGAGATGTTTCTGGTTTCGAACTTTCCGTGCATGTGTTTCTGCACTTCGGAGCGCAGCCCAGTGGATGAACCCTGCTTTCTGGGTTTCCCCTCGTGTCTGTCAGAAAATAAGTCAGGTAAAGAGGTTTGCAGCGGTCGCCGGGGTCGAGTGTGGAGTGTGTGATGGGGGTCATCCTGTGGCCATGTGAACAGGAAGGTGCGGGCTGAACCTCTGAGCTGTTTATCAGATAGCTAATGAAGCAATGCAATCCTGGGAGACCCCGGGAATGAAACGGGACAGGAGAGGGGGGAAGGTAACAGAAGAGAACGGGAGCCTAAAATACAGACTATCCCAGTGAATCCAATGCTTTTCTGTTATCGCCCAGCAGGCTGATGAATAAACCATTCCCCAAATATTTCTTTTTTCTTTATTCCCCCCCTACAATAAAAATACACACCGTTTCATTTATTACATTTCCTGGTTCCGTATCACTCAGCTCCTGCCGTAAACATTTTCTCTGGCTGCAGGAGAAGCAGAGCCGCGTTCCCAGCTCCCATCATCACGGCCATCCAGTTTACTGCGGGCTACACATTCATCAGTATGAGCTTACTTCATTACACGTTCAAATAATCAACCAGTCAGATGAGCAAAACACAATTACAGTGGAGAAGTCGGTGCATTTCCAGTGCTAATTAATCCTGTTCTCGTAGAACAAGAAGGAACTGAAACACTGGAAAACAGGAGAATTAAATTCAACATCTGTTTTCTAACTTTTTACTTGTAATTTCTCTTCTGTATTTAGAAAATCAGTTATTACCCAAAATTTAGTTTGACCTTAAAAAAAACACATAATTGTAAGATTTTTAAGATTTTTTCGTTGTCTGATTCAACTTCAAAGGTATTTAATATGCTGTCCAAATGTTGTTTGGTTTCAAAAGAAACTGTCTGAACATACAGGCTCTGGGTTGGGACCAGTCTGAAAATGGGTCTAGATGGGAAAAATGTGGATGTTTTTTTATTAAAAGCAAGAAGCTTTTTGCTAACGCATGTCTGTGTCTGTGAGCTGCTGCTGTTATTGGAGTGATATTCGTGTCTTAGATTCGTGTGTTTTTATTTGTTTGAGTCGTGAAGCTTTCTGCTTTTAGGTGATATCAAACCTTTATAGGCGCACCTGGTTTGTCTCGAAGCCTCTGGGGGATTAAGCTGAAGTCACAGCTTTCTTCTTCATATTTGTTTACATTTGCATTGTTTATTAACATTATTACCTGATGCATTAAATCATTAGTTAAAAGAAAGATCTTATTTTTCCCGACCACATCATAAAACATGGAGCGGTTAGAAACAGATTGCTCTGATTG
The DNA here is from genome assembly GCF_001649575.2 of Kryptolebias marmoratus. Taxonomy (NCBI): domain Eukaryota; kingdom Metazoa; phylum Chordata; class Actinopteri; order Cyprinodontiformes; family Rivulidae; genus Kryptolebias; species Kryptolebias marmoratus. The sequence continues at coordinate 559,414 of NC_051453.1, read as the reverse complement.
GCTCGGTCTCCTGTCACTCAGAGATTTAGGTGCCATCATTGGATTGTGTGGCAGTGTGAGAATCTGTTTTGTTCATCAGGGGCCAGAGGGTGAAAGGTCAGAGGTCAGGCTCAGGGGACTCGTCAGCTCGGAGCAGCCAGATGACCCTGAACGATTCAGCGATAGAAAGACTTGGACTCCCTGAGGAAGTTCCTTCCATCACGGCTCGAGTGTGTGTGTGTTAGCGTGCCATATGCTGAACCAATAACACAATTAGTGCTTACGGTTGTTTCAGAGGTGTCAGAACGTGCGCAGAGTCTCCTGACGCTGGCTTTAGGGTGGGACGTGTGAACAGCTCTGCTTCTCGCAGCCGTGAAATCTGAAACAAACATTCACGAAACCCAAGAGCATTTCACTGTTGGGGTGGGTAAATATTTTTCTTATTGTTTGTATGCACATGAAAATAAAAAGAGAGACAAAAAATCATGTTTATTTCAGTTAACTGATCCCAGATATGCGTATTCTATCTCCTTTTTCTATAAAACATGAGCGATATGTTAAAATTGGACTACCTAAAATGCAGATATGAAACTGATAAAAAGGAAAGTAGCCTTCCTTGAAGCAATTCATGTGGCCTGCAGCCTCACGTGTCAGTGTTTTAAACAGAAATGTGTCACGATCAGTTCGTGCTCAGCTGCAGATGACTCTCAGCTACTATCAATCTGTGAAACTGGCTGAGTTTTAGCCATTTTGGGTTTGCTAATGTCGATTAGCTGTAAAATGTTCAGCTGAAAGAACTGAAATTAATATGAAATAAAATATAATGAAATGTATACTAATAGAAAGTTGGCATAATCTGGTTGTATTTCAGTCTGTTTTTTAATCCCTGGTGCATTTCTGCTGGTCATCCTGGATGTGTCAGACGTCAGCAGCTCATCTGCTGGATCCATTTCATCATAAATATCATGAACTCAGACACCCTGGCTGTTTAATATAATCCTAGAATAGAAAGAAACAGCAACACTTTGTCTTTCTTGGAGTGCTATTTAAAGCTGTTTGACTTTTCATATTGTGCAGATCTGCTTGCATGCATGTGCTTTCATGGCCACGTGTGCATTTTTGTGTGTGGCAGCAGCAGTTCAGTGGGCCTGTGGGAGTATTCTGTCCTCCTTTTCCCACAGTGTGCGTCCCATGAGCCCCGGCTGTGACGTCAGCACAGAGGTACAAGTGAGTGCCCCGCTCAGAGGTCGCAGGTTCACTTCCTGTCTGTCAGGACCGAGCGGAGCAGCAAACTGTCTGCGTGATCGCTCTGTGGTGTAAACGCTCCGTCTCCGTCTCCATCTCTGTCTTTCAGGCCATGTGGCTGATGCTGCAACAGGAGGAGCCAGAGGATTTCGTCATCGCTACAGGGGAGGTCCACAGCGTCAGGGAGTTTGTGGAGAAGGCTTTCAAACACGTGGGAAAGACTATTGTGTGAGTGAACACATAAACACAGAACTTAAGTCACTTTGATTGATATTGTAGATTACTTCTTTGCCTCAGAGAGATTCATATTTGCCTCCTCTCCTTCTCTCAGTATCTCAAATTTGAGCATAAAATACTCTTAGACTGATGTGTTCTCTGCTTATTTGGTCTTAAAACAAAGAGACAGGTGGCCATGTTGTCTGCAGAAACTCTAAGGAAACAAACTGCAAGAATCATTCAGGGAGGCCGAAGGCGTGAGGGGTTAAACTGCTGTCTGTGTCTTTTCAGGTGGGAGGGAAAGGATGAGAAGGAGATTGGTCGCTGCAAAGAGACAGGGGTGGTGCATGTGAAGGTGGACCCGAAATTCTTCCGTCCTACTGAAGTGGTAAGTCAGGTTTCTCTTTGTGTGTTCGGGATTTATAATTCTGTGTGAATATGACCCAAACATGAAGCTCGAAACAACACAAAAATATACTTTATTTGTTTATTTTTAGCTTAAACACACCTTGAAATAAGTTTGCAGTTTTGGAAGAACTTTAATCATTTTATCCTCAGCAGATTAAACTTCAGGATGTTTGTTTTATTACAAAAACTGCTCCCTTTAGGTTCCTGCAACACGTTGTTTTTCCGCCTCAAACCATGATACCATTACCTCCATGCCTGAGAAAGGGGATGTTTTCCTTCTTTCAAATTTAACTCTTTACATTTACATTTTTAGCTAACTGTAAACAAAAATACAATGTTTTTTTTGTTTGGAGAGCATTGCGTTGCTCGATACAGCTGTGGCATGCACAGCATTGTTGCTGGTAATCTTTTACCTGTAAATCAGGTGAGTCAGCCTGGAGCTGTCTCTGCAGCATTGTGAACTAATGAACAATAACGTTGGAGAGATTTTACCCCTCATTTATTAAAACAAGCTCTTTTTTTGTTCTGTATTATTTTCTCAAACATTAACTTCAAAGCAACATTTGAAATAGTTTGCCTAATTTGTTTTATATTAGTACAAAAATTTTACAAAGTTAACTTTAAATGGCAGATTTTGGAACTTTGTTGTGTATTTCCCTTTCATTTCTCACCCATCTTGTAAATGAAACCCACAGTTGTCATCATTGTCACGATATGTATGCACTGTTTAAATACATTGTATTTATTACTATGCTAAGGTGAAGGAAAAGCTTGAAAAATGTGATTGAGTTTTACTTCAAGGAAAGTGCACAAACCACATTTTTTATTTCCAGAACCTTACACTAGCTCAAGCCTGTGATTATTTGTTAAAGAAGGTCTTGTAAGGTAACATATCTTGCATATTGGTTCCTCCCTTGATTTTCTGAACACCCATAATTAAATCCAGATTGACAGACATTGTCCTGGCTGTGCACCTTTAGAGTTTATGCCATGTTTTATGGAACAAAAAGTGTTTTGTGTTTCCGTGAATGAGGCACGTAATGAACGTCTTGCTTTGAATTCCTCTCTGAAGCCAAACCTCTGTAAGTTTTCACCTTATTTCTGATAAGGTACTGGATTCATAATTGTAGTTCTGCAAAGGTACAAGTTTGTTCTGAAATTTCTTTGTGATTTTTGCACATTTTATCAGGAAGACATGTTAATAAACTGCTGCTAGTTCTCCAGGAAGAAAAGTCAGCCCAGTGAATATTTCCTGGTCTATATACTTGACCTTAACATGCATGTTGCTGTTTTTTTTCTGCATGTATCTGATTGCCGGTCATTGTGTCTGAGACTATACACTTATCAGCCATAAAGGGTGCAGCTGACAGCTTCAGGCTGCTTATTGTATGCTTTCAAACTGCTGGAAACAAGCCAGCCCACCTCTTTAAGACTAATGCTGGATGTATCCTGTCTGGAATGAGTGCAGATATTCTGTCCAACAAACTTCAAGTTGTAACTTTAAAGGTGAGGGGGTGGATTGGATCCTGTCTCTTTGCTTGCTTGTCAGTCAGAAGCTGTTGTTCATAAATAAGTTTATTCTGCAGAAGAGAAGAGCCTAAATCCCATCAAAGCTCCATCATGGTTTTAACTCTCATTAAAAGTGAAGTGTCTCTGGCATTAGGGGGGGTATCCCTCTTATCACTGTGTCTCAGGGGTGTCGCAGCTTCTCCTTGTGGACGGTTTAGAGTTACCCCAGAGTGTTGTGACTGAGATTAGCCATCAAGCTCTTGGTCCCGTGAGGTTTGGCCCGCTGAGATCCAGTTGAGTGACAGCAGAGGATTAGGAAGGAGGCCCTGCTGACTGACTGCTGAGGGTAGAGCAGCACTGGTTACACACCTGGTGCCTGTATTCTTTGTGCATGTCGGCTCATTCATTCAGGGTCCTAACCCTGAATCCCCACTGAAAACTCCTCCAAAGAGTGATCAAGTCTGCACTGACCTGTCAGTTGGGTGTCGTTTCTGGGATGTGTCAGCATACGGGTGCTTTCACATGCAGTGTTGATGTCCTCTTTGTCCTGACACCTGATGAGTGTGGAGCATCAGACTACCTGAACATGGTTGCTTTGCTTTCTTTTGTTATCAAAAACAAGACGAGCGGTGCTACAGACCGCTGCTACTATAGTCCTTTTTTGTCTAAATAAGACTGTTGGTCCTGCAGACAACCAACATTTGTCTCATAGGGACCTTTGAGACAAATCTTTTTAAGATGTCAGAAGCTTTACTTTGATCTAAGGGTAACCACATTTGCTTGAGATGATGCCTGTGGTGAGCAATGGATGGGGTAGGAGTAGCAGGTAAATGTCTCTGCAGGTAAAGACAGTTCTCAGAGACAGCAGTACAATAAACCGTAGATGGAAATCAGCCTCTATTGTTTTGTTGTCAATTTAACCAGATGATACAATATAACCAGACAAGACAACCCAGAATTTTAAAAAGGAACACGTATCTGACAGAAGACATCACATTTCTCATGCAAACATGTGCAAACATTACAATACAGCAGATATGATAAGTCAGAGCAACAGTTAAGATTAATGGAGCACAATGGTTGTTAGATATAAACAAACTGTGCAGAACTGTTTGAGGCATAAAAATGTATTTGAGCGCTTGTGTTTGAGTGTTCATGAGTCTAATGGCCTGGGGAATCAGGTCTGAATGTTTTAGTACCTTATTCCAGATGGTAGAATGGGGGAAGGTGTGTATAATAAATGTTTGTGATAGCAGGAAGAAAACAGATGACCTTCTCAGCTGTGTTGGGATGTTGGGTGAAGTTTCCACACCGCACTTTATGGTTATAGTTAAAATAAGAAAAGCAAGCATGCAGCATGTGGCTAATTGACTAATTAACTACTAAGATCTGCACCTTAGCACCTGTGAACTTTAAGGATCAGATCAGATTATATTTTTTTTTCTTGGGTCACATTAGATGTGCTAATCATGTGATTCACAGATGAATGCCGTTTACCACTTAGTTGCAGTCATATTCACACGAGCCATTCAAGCTGATTTGTCCTTACAGCAGCTCTGTAGGTTAGAGTGCAGCACTGCTCACACACTCCTCCACTGAACACATCCTCACCAACTTGGCTCTGTGACTACCTCTGTAGCTGGCTCAGACACAGGTATGACACACACCCCCACCATGAAGCCATCTCAGGCCCAATGTGTGAAAAAGAGTGAAAATGGTCTCATTTTGTCCCATTTTTCAGAAAACAAAGGTGAGCAAGCAGCTGCATCTTTGGCTTGAGTAGAGATGACAAGGGCAGGACGGTTCAGTTAGAGCGGGCAATTTTTCTAATGTGTCTCATTGTCTCTTTATTTCGAGGACTTAAAGTGACTGAAAGTGTTTAACCTCTAACCCCTTCAGACAGGAAGGGAGTGACACTGGGCTTGCGGCTTGGCATTGTGGCTCACCTCAAATGGAAATACCTGTCATCGAGTGTGTGCTGCGTGCGTCCTGAACCGACAGCTGACTCAGACTCGGTTGGATGTGTATGTGTCTGGCATGTGCTTGACATCCCTGGGGACAAGAGTAAGCAACCAGCAAAGGTTGTGATGGGGTTAAACACTCAGGTGTGCAGCGCATTTGTGAGTCTCTCTTTGTGTGAATTTGTACACTTGTCTGTATTTTTCTGGGAAAATTGCCCCAGGGCTGCAGAGGCTACAGCAGGTTTTTCTGTTTTCTTGAAAGCTGTTACTTGATATGATGCACGCAAGTTAAAATTAGAAATTGCCAAGATACCAGCTTTTTCCATAGACATGTGAAAGTAAAAGACGTGCGATGTAAACTGTCAGGGTTGTTTTGAGTTTTTAAACTGGTCTAACTGTCATGACTGTGGAAAGCCATCACCCCTTCCAGACAAGCTGCTGGGTTTCTGCCAGCGCTGAGGTTTGGCTCAGGTGAGCAGCCTGTGCCTCAGCTGTGCAGAGGTGTGCCTCAGTGAATCATGCATCGAGCTCTACTGGTTCGGATTTGTTTTTGTTGTCAGGTGACGGCCAGTATCATGACCACGGACATCTCTGATGGTTTTCTTTCCTTGTCTGATCTTTGTGTGCTAAATCCACAAGATTTGTAAGGATAAGATAAAAGCAAAGCAGAACTAGTAGAGGAGCAATATGATGAATGAATTGTGTGCAGAAATGTTACTTTGTTCTTCATCTGTTCCGCTTCTTGCACCAGTTGTATTTTTGACATGGAGAGTCGGCTACACGATATGCCTGGCACGCAGAAGACAATAAAAGCTGACGTCACTCTGGAACAGTCTTCAGAAGTATCTTTCATTGAGCTGTCATCTAAAAGGCAAGAAAAGTATTTCAGGAAAGTTGTGTACGGGTACATACGTGCTGTGTATGAATAAAACATTTGCTCAGATGATACAGGTGCTTCAACGTCAGTACAGGATCTGCAGTTAGAACTGATTTTCAGTGATAATCTTTGGATTAAAATGAGAAATTTCTCCATTAAAAACACCATATTTTTTACATCAGCTTAACTAAAACCACATGTATTATGAGACTTGCAATAGATTTGCGTTTTTCAAAAACGGTTTATCTTGTTTCACTAATTCAAGCTTCAATCTAAAGTATTTACTGTAGATTCCAATTTGTCACATTAGGTTTCTGACACTGATTATTGATGGGAAACCAATTTTGGACGTTTGTCTGTGCTCAAGTGTGCATTTCCCTAAGTCGGTGTGTTTTTATGAGTGCATGTCGACGCTTGTGCTCGTCTGTGCTAATGCAGGTTAGCTGTCACGCTTCCAAGTTCATGTGTCGCTGGAGGGCATTAACTGCTGTGGGTTGAGTGACAGCTCTATGGTTTCTGTCCAACCTCTCATTCCGTGGAGGATGATTGCTGATAAATGGGAAACTGTCCTTCAGTCTGTCTTTATGTCTCCTCAACCTGTCGATGTGCACACAGTTTTTTCCTCTGTCATTTGTTCGTCACACGTTTGCTCTCTTGTCTTTGTATAGAAATGCCAGATTACATACAGTACCTTAGTATTCATTTTTCACTTTCAGAGACCCACCTAACCTCCTTTCTCTTGTTACTCAACATGTGAGGAGTGACATCTTCAGGTTGTCTTACAGATGAGACGTAGGAATCCAGCCTGGTTTAAGCAGAGAAATGTGTCAAAAAGTCCCTTCTTTAAGCCTTTCCCTTATTTCTAAACTGTCCTTGTGCTGCTAAAAGCATTAGTCTGTGTTTGCCGTGAAGATGTTCTGTGACAGGTGAGAAGCAGGACCTGATGTGACGCAGACATGTTGCTTGGAGAGGTGCCCACAAAGTCAGCTTTGGTCTCATCAGAGCAGAAAACTCTGATTCAATCTCCTCACACCCTCTTACTCAGAATGGATCTACGGGATCAGATTGTCAGCATTTTGGCTGCATTTCAATCTCTTTTCTTTCGTCTGGGACTTTTGATTTGGCCTTCTTGCATAATCTCTCTCCTAATACACCTGGTGATAATTAACTTCTAATAAGGCTTTTGTGCTGCTGGGATTATTCAAAGTGTTAGGAATGGTTTAGCTCTTTTCTTTGCACCTGAATTGTGAGATCTTGTGAACATGTGTCTGTGCTTTTGTGAGCTAACTGTGTAATCATTTTTATTAGGTTTGCAGAATTCACCTTTATAGGTTGACTGATGAGTGTGGTCATGAGTGAGCTTAGTTCTTGATGAATCTATTATAGTCATTACAAAAAGAGTTCTTTCAGTTTGACAAAAAATTAATTAATTCACCCTAATTAGGTTTTAGAATTGGGTTAAATAAAAGCCTGAGAAGAACATCATATCACCTATTTTTAAAAAATACAAAAGTAGTGGATAAAAAATTGTTTATTTGTGTTTGAGCCACAAGACTTCTGGAGCAATCCTCTTTGGACAGACACAACCAAAGTAGACTTTTTTTTTTTGGCCATAATGCACAGCAGCACATTTGGGGGGAAAAACCCTAAACAGCACAAACACTTCATCCTGTCAAAGACGGCGATGGAGGGGTGATGATTTGCAGCCACACTGTTCTGGAGTCAGACGTGAGGCCATCTGTCCAACAGCTGAATCCTGGACCAAACTGGGTCATGAAGCAGGACAATGATCCTAAACACAGCAGCAAATCTACAACAGAACGTCTGAAAGATGGGCCTAAACTTTTCAACGACACGAGAGGCTGATCAGGTCATGGAGAGGGAGTTATTGCTGCTAAAGCTGTTGAATAATGAGGTATAATTAGCTTTTTTACACAGTTCTTTGGCTTTGGGCTGTGTTTTTGTTAACTATTTAACGATACAATAAATTGTGTCGTTGTGTGGTTCATCAGGGGTTACACGAGTCAAATAGTTTTCTGATTTTTGATTTTTTGAAAACCATTGAACTGTAATAGCATGTATTTGTTTCACGCTGTGACTGTCCATGATGCACGGCCTTTGCAGTGAAAGCACGCTGCCTGCATGATATTATTTATGGTTCAAAGTTTGTTGAGACCTGTATCATTAGGATCTGATGTCATCTCAGTATATTGATGAGATTTTCATCTGTTCTCTATCCGTACCTTGGCAGCTCAGTGTGTTATGTAGTAGCACCTCTGCTTGACTTCCAACAAGGACATGTTTATTTTCATTTGATCTTTAAACATTTTGGAATCCATTAGATCATTTTACAGTTAAAAGGAAAATGATAAGAAATGCAGATGAATGGTAAGAAACCTCATGCAACAAACAATCCAAGGTAGATGAAAATTAAAATGTTCCGTTTTTAAAAAGAGGCACATTGTGCTATCAGTAGCAAAAATGTTTTACTTTTGCAATCCAAAAACTAAATAAATATTGCATGATAACCCTGCCATGCCAGTACACAATGTACAGATGGAAGCCTCTTTTATTGTTATTTCTGACGTATGCTTTGATTGATGGATTAATGGAAATTAGCTGAGGTTCCCATGTATAAAATGTAAAATAGGCTTTGTTAGAGTCACGTACCAGCATTCCCTGCAGAGCAGTCATATGCTGTCAATACAGGAACGATTATCCTTTTGTTTTAAACAAGTTTTCAAGCAAGTTTATTCTTGTGCAGGAGCAAACAAGTGTGAATGAGAGGAGTGGTACATACCATCAATTCTGCATTTGGCTTGTGTCGTAGCGGTAAATGTAAGAGACAAAAATAGAAAAGGACATTTGTAAACTGCAGGTTAGCTTTTATCTGTCTTCATGCACAGAAAGGAAAGGTACTGATCCTGTGCAGCATCTTTCAGCAGCATCAGGTTGCTTTCGGGCTTGTTGGTGATGCTAATCAAGCCATTAAATCAGAAAACGCAACTTCTCTACGGTTTTTGATGTTGTTTTCTACATCATTTTTTTAGGTTTTTCACTCTTTCCGGGAAAATGTCGTACTTACTACCTTAATACGTACCAAAATGTGATATTCTAACAATTTTATTTTCTTCCCCTTAGACCAGAAAGCGGATAAGAATCAAACTCTCTCACATCAAGCCCTAAAAATATCTTTGTTGACATACCACACCTCTGTACCTGTCAACTGCGTGTCCGTGTGTGTGTGTGTGTGTGTGTGTGTGTGTGTGTGTGTGTGTGCGAAACGCTCATCTCCACACTTCCTCATTACCTCAGATGGCTGTCATTCCAACACAGAGAAGTGCCTAACGAACTCACCAGATCCACGCTCAGGTACATTTTCCCGTACGTCATCAGTCATGTCATCACCTGAGAGAAGCTCAGACAATGGTTGCAGTGATCCACTGAATAAAGACGCTAAGTGTTGCGGTTACTTTTTATGGCAGTTGGCAGCAGAGCCGACCCACCTGCTGAGGTAATCAGAGAGACAAACACATACCTGACTGATGTAGTTACTAAATAATGTTTGGCACTGTCAAGCTTAGCTGAGCCTTAAAGACAATTGCACTCTTGTGTACTCTGACACAGTTGAATATCAACAATAATCTTGAATGCATTCCTCACAGCTTTGAAATGAAGTGTTGTGACCTGCCTCCATCACTGTGATTTCACGTCTCAAAGGTCTCACAAGAGTGTTTCTGATTGTTCCAAAAGATACGGAAGGAGCCTTTTATTTCTCACTTCCGCAAATAGAGATGATATATTTTTCTCTGCTAGCAAGAAAGAGAAGTTGATTCTTGAAAATCTTGATTACAAGTGTGTGCAAGACAGTCAGCCATGACAGCAAAAACACAAGACTGATAAAACATCAATTTATTCTCAGTTCAGTCAGTGTATTTCAGCCTAATTAACGCTGACCTTTTTACATTAATTAACTATTTTAAAACACTTTAAATCAGTGGTTCTCAGAGTTGGAGTTGGGACTTCACTATGTGTCACAAAACATCAAGTTTGGGGTCTTTAGTTGATTTCATGAAACAAAAATAATTTAAAAAAGATTCGTATGAGATTTTTCTTCCCCATATTTGTTATGAGGTGTTGGTTAAAGTCAATAAAAATAAGATATTGGTGATTTCTGTCACTATAACCACTGTTTAATAGGCCTGATTGTCACATTTGCACAATTTAATGAATGTTTTCTGCTGCTGCTATGAGTCAGACGCTGAAAAGTTTGGGAACTAAAAGTTTAAGTCATATTTGTGGCTGTATGGATCCGTTCACTGCGTCTATGTTTGAGTTCAGTGTGGAGTATTTTTATTTAAACATAAAAAAGTTTGTTGTTTTTTCTGTAGGACAGACAGACAGTTGTTTAATTAATCTGAGGGACTGTCAACTTTCCTTCCTGTTTTGAATCATTGATTTTATCTGCAAAAGTTTTCCAAAATACCAAGAAACTGGAGTCTAAAAAAGACCAACAGCTGGGAATTTAATCCCTTTTCAACCATGATTCTTGTTATAAATGTGTGATTAAAAGGAAGGAAATGTTCAAACAAATATACTAACATTAACATAATATTTATTTAAATGTCAGCATACACTGAAGTGAAACCTGAAAGAGAACAGTTTTAAAACTGTAACAATCAAAAGTAAAATCAAAGTTAGACACCTTTTTAGATAACAAATGTGTTTGAAAACTAAGTTTGCTTTAAAAAAGTAGCGGGGGAAGGCGTTGAAGCTTTAAAATCTGCGGTGTCTTAGGTAGCAGGAGAAACAAGGCGCTCGATGCTTTGACCTGGGTTCAAAAGTAAAGTAGGTTTTAGGTTTCATTTTATTCCATGCAGGCGGTCCAGAGCTCATAAATCCACTCCCAGGATCCTTGTAGCGCACGAAATGAGCACGGCATTTTTGATTAAAATAATAAGAGCTGTCGTGTGTTTCAGACACTTTCTGTGACCCAATCCCTTCTCCACACCAATTATTGCTTCTATTGTCTGATATTACCGGTAAATCCTAACGTTGTTGTGAGACGGCACATCCACAGATGTAATAGGAGATGGTGAAGTTGCAGAAACCAAACTGTCAGAGCCCACTGTGGAGGACAGTCTTCATTTGAACAATGAGAAAACCAGGTATGGCCTCACTTACATGTGTGCTGCGAACATAATGGCTCCTGGCAGGCAGTAACTCATTCACCGCCCCTGTGCACCAGAGTCTGTTTTTTTACCTAATATCTGCTACTTAATGAAGCCTGAATGATGGAGGGTATTTCAGTTCCCAGTATTAGGTTGGACTTCTTTTTTGGTATCCAGTCGAGAGCTCAAACAAAGCAAAGAAAGGCTCGTGACCCGGTCAGCTGTTTGATATTCTACAGCGCTCAGGAAAAATGGTTCTGTTTTTATTTTTGTCCTCTGGTCCTAAGTACTCTTAGCAAACACAAAAATGACTATAGTTAGTGAGTTTTACAGATATTGAGCTATGTTTTGGTGTGGTAATCATGTTTCTTTAAAACTTTGGCATGCAAGGCAGGCGACATGCATTTCTTCTAGGACTGCTAGTTTAATTTCCATTGATTTCAATGAATTTCCATTAAATAAAGGAGTGGATCTGCTGCTAAACGCCAAAGAAAATAGGAAGAATGAGTACGACCACTGTCAAGAATAAGAATCAGGGAATCAGCATTCAAACACGAGCAGCTTTAGAGAAACTTTTTCTAGATCAAGAAGTTTACTTTTTCAGAACATTTTATAACTCGAATCATAATCTAGCTCCACTCCTTGCTTATAGGTCTTTTTCTGTTTAGATAGTTTTAGAAACCTATCTGCATACTTTCCTCAACAAATCTGAGTGTAAATACGTTAAAGCTGTCAGACTTTCATGGACGTCGCTGTTGTTGACTTCAGCTGTTTTCACAGGTTAATAAAAAAAAAAAACGTAGTTAGCAGTGGTTTTTAGTTATAGGACACATCAACCATCAATATGAGGGGAAAAAGTCTGCATTTTGTTTAATCCTTTCTGAATTTTTTGACCAAGCTTCATAACATTGCAGTGATTACCTTTTAACATGCAGAAGATTACTGCAGTTTGGATATTTTCCTTTCAGTCTTAACTTTGCTGTAAGGAGTCATTATTATTTAATGAAAAACAGCTTAGTTTGTTCCCATTTTTAGAAAATGATAATTCTGCAACAAGCAGTTCAGTAATGCAGGAGTCTGCACTCCTCTATAATGACTAGAACAGAAGTTTTCCTTTTAAGGGACTATTTTCTTACAAAGCTGTCACGAAATCCATCAGTCAGTGTCAAACAACCTGCCAAGATTATGACCTGCTAAATATGTTTAACTGGATTGGTGGCTCAGGTTTCACCAAGGCCGCGTGCTGAGGCATTCACCTTCATTTGTCACTTATCATTCAGCTAACTATGGTTTTGGACAGTCTGGTTCTGTCAGAGCAGAATAAGCAGCTATTATTTTTCTGCTTTATGCCTCTGGCAGTGCAGCCGTGTCAGTCAGAGGCCGGCCGTGAAAGCTGCAGGGTCTCTGAAGTGCTTCGTCTGAGGACTGGGGCAGCGGGACCTCGAACTGAACCGCAGCCATTTGGATGGAGAAGTGCTGAGGCAGCAAGTTTGAGCCGTTTCCCTAGGTTCAGCTCCTATACGGGACTATAGGTCTTAAAACAAGAGGAGGTGGCAGCCAGCCGTGAGCCGTTTTATGACTTTATTATCACGCAGACCTCGTCCCTGCTCTCAGATTCACACATCATTGTTCCATTTTATTCCACGCTTGCTCCTCAGCGGCAGTTATGCCAGCATCTGTGATCAATTTGTGTGATTTATCTGCCAGAAATTAGCCCGTGTTTTAAAAGAAGCATGTGTCTTTGTTTCAGCCTGAGCTCAAGGATTCCTCAGATTCCTCCTATTAGTAGACTGTGATAAGGGGAAATACAAGGTAAAGAGAGGTCTCCCTGTTCTGACAGCAGTTTGGCTCCGTGATGGAGAGAGGTGAACATCTGAGCACTAGACAGACACGGAGAAGCAAATGGCTTTTATGAGCAGGGTGATTTATAAGCTGAACAAGCTTTATCAAGCTCCGCCGCCTAAAGTTATGGCTCTTGACACACAAAACGGGTCATCAGTGCTGAGTTTGGACATTTGTCAGAACCTGCACTGCGTTCACACAAAAGAAGCCTGAAACATTAGCATTATTTTTAACAGTTTCCGAAAACCCTGAGGGGAGAGGGGGTTCAAGCTGGTGTGCAGTAAAAGCTCGCTCTTTCTGGAAAGCTCGATGACAGCCGCTGTCTCTGGGCTGGATGCCAGATTATAGAGAACAGTTAAAGACAAGTTGCACACTTCTTGTTGTTGTTCATATATATTTGGGCTTTCAGTCTGACCCCAGTACATTTACTGGCTGCTCTATCCAGGGGTGGAAATTAATGGCTGGGGGACAAATTTTTTACCAGCCACTATTTTTTGTTGTGACAAAAAGTAATTTCATATGATGATGATGATCAACGCGGGTGGAAGCAGTTGTGGTGCCCTACAAGCTGAATACTCTTGAAAAACAGAAAATAAAATAGCTTCTCATCACAACACCTAATTGGTGTTAGACTGCATGTAATCTGTAGTGGATCGAGTGCATCATATGGGTTTGCAGTGAACT
>NC_051453.1:538541-544831 GCF_001649575.2 Kryptolebias marmoratus | reverse complement strand
ACTGTCCCCTATATGTCAGGAGGACAAATAACACATTTTCTGTTCAAATTGCCAACCCGCCACAGTGGCGTGTGTGTTGATCAAATTCACCCGCCACTTCAAATATTTACTCGCATTTGGCCGGTGGCGGGTGCTAATTTCCACCCCTGGCTCTATCTGATTCTCTACTAACTTAGTTAACGAGTTTCTTTCTCTTTTTTTACCTTGTAAAACGTACAACATTACATTATTAACATTATAACTCAGTTAGTTTCATTCAAACCAGTTCTAATTAAAGTTGTGATGTTGCGTAAAACGTAAATATAACAGAATACAATAACTGGCAATAATTTTGAATTTAGCGGCAGCAACACATGTCAGAAATGGTGGGACACGGTCGTGTTTACTTCTCTGAAGCATCTCTTCTTCTTCTACCATCAGTCTGTAGACATCGAGGAGCTGCTGTTCTAAACCCTGTAGATACTTTTTTACGTTGATGGAGCCTTTCCAGATGTGTCAGCTGCCTGTGTCAGAGGCACTTATGTACCCCCATACCATCAGAGAGGCAGGCTGACCTCAGAACAGTTCTCCTCTTTGTTCCAGAGGAGACCCATCTGTTCACATCTGGCTTCTTCTCTGCCTGATAGAGCTTTAAGCAGCATTTGTGGACGGCAGCCTCGACCTTTGACCTCAGAGATTTCTCCAGATTCTTGATGATGATTTTATGAACTGTACATGATGATTTCAGTGGAGGAACATTATTCTGAAGTATTTTTAGGCACAGTTTTTTGCAGACTACTCCTGCCCATCTTCACTTTTGAGAGATTCAGCCTCCCTAAAATGCTTCTTTTATTTCACAACTATGAACATGTAACTTATGAGCAATGAAAAAGTCTTGAAGAAAATGAGTATATATAGAAAAATGGCTTCCCCTTCTGGAAATGTGCATTCTTGGATCAGTTCCATCATTGGAAAAATGACTAATTATTTCATAAAGAATATAAACATGACTTTTCCTCTGAAGCACATAGTTGCAGAAATACCTCTTTCTCCCTTTCAGCAGTGTTGCCTAGTGAGTGTTTTATTTGTATGCAGGAGGTGATCAGAGGCTCAGTAATACCTCCCAGTAACTTGATCCTCAGCAGCACTAAAATACAGACTTTACCGGACACACCAGAACAATGACACAGAGAGGCCACCAGTGTTTTAAACATGTTATTAACCATGTCCACTTCTTTGTGTGACTGATCTCTGAGATCAGAGGTCTGCCTTTCTAGGGGACACTAAAATGCGTGTGTGGGTGGGGAAAATGGGGGGCGGGGAGCATGTGGGAGAGAAGATAGAGGGTTTCCGATGGATACCACTCCCTTGCCACGCGTGAACTGATGTGAATTTAGGTGACAGGAGGCTTTAACCCCTGGGAAAGAGTCTGTAAGGGAAAAAGGGACGGAGAGAGCTGAAAAATGGGATTGACCCTTAACCCTCAGAGTTGGTAATGTGATCCCAGTATCTCTATTGTGGAGGCGAGAGATGGGGAGGAGGTCACCGGGGGAAAGGGAAGCAGCAACACCGTACCGCTGATTAGAACTTCCTGTGGTCAGCCATGGAGCTGCAGCTTGGAAATCACCCAGAACACAAAGCTGCACTACAGTCAACTTTTAGATTCATTTTAGACTTCTTCAAAGTTACCAAATATGGTGAAGATGGATGTGTGTACAATCTTTTAAAACACAAACAAATATGTTCCTCAGGCATGATTCTACTCATCAGAATAAGGTTGATTTGTCAATAAAGAGAACTTTTACCTCAGAGAGGACCTTTGTCCATTTTCATGGCAGGACAAAGCTATCACATTGGACAAAGAGCCATATTCAAGCCTTTATACCAAGCATAAAAATGTTTGCAGCTTTGGTCCTTTGCTGAGATGTAAGTGTTCCTTATTCCAGTTTCTGCAAGGCTCCCATGTTTCTGTAGAGTATCATCTACAGAAGGAGGCACACAGCCCATGTACACAACAAAAACTTAACCCTGCAGACAAATCTGGACAAAGACGGTAAATTATTGCGAGCCCTGTGTTTCCATACATCACACATTCCTCCTCCTGCAAACACAGCAAGTACAGCAGCCCTAACTTTAACTCTTCACACACAGTTTGGGTCTCAGGCTGCCTCCACCATATTTAGGAGCTTTATTTTACATCTGTACTTTCCACACCATGAACACACATCGAGCACTGACTGCTGTGGCACTCAAGGTCTTTGCTTTCCAGTTGCATTAAGATGAGCAAAGCCATCAAATTTTCCATATTAGATGTTTTTTGGTTAATCCTCAATTTGTGTTTTCTGTAATTTTTTGTTTAAATTAGGCTGAAAGTCTATTTTATTTTAGTTTTGTTTAAGCACTGATTAAATTGAACTTAATGTTTACATTTTGTATATTATATTGTTCACAAAATGTCACTAATTCACCAGCATCTGCTCCAATAATGACAAACAAGTGTTAAAGTTTGTTTTTAGTCTTTAATCAGTATGCACATTTAAGGTGTTAAATACTGCTGGGTCTTATGTTCTGACACTGGTCTGGATTTTCACTCAATAACTCACTTTTGTCCTTTTATTTAATTTTAGAAAAATCTAATATGTAGTTCTGATCTAAGCTTTCAGTTCATCAACAAATCGTGATGAAATCTGTATGAATTTGTTCGTCGTTCTTGCAGGGGTTCAGCATCCTCGCTCCTCTATAAAGAGTTTATCTCCAGTCCTGACCTTTTAATGTTTTAGCCCAATAAGATTTCAAGAAAATATGGAAATTCTCATCTGTGTAGAGCTCTGTTTGAAAAGAGGAGCCAAGCATCACTGATATCAATTATCAAAAGCATGCAAAACGGGCTGAGATTGCTGCGTCATTGCTAACGTATAAGAATTTAAATATTGTCAAGGAAGGAGGGCATGATTTCCTTTTCTAGAGGCATATCTCTCCTCTCTTTGTCTTTCCCAGCTCTGCAAAAACAATCAGATTTTTATTGAAATCTAATACTTTTGAAGATGAAAGTTCAGGAGGTATTACCTGTTTGTGTTGCAATCTTACCTGCAGTGAAAACATTTTTGATGGTATCGAAGAGCCTTCAAAGCCTTTTTTAACACAATAAGGTGAACTGGCTCAGCTATAGACTAAAGTCTTTAATAAATGCAGACAGCAGCTGAGCAGCTTATTAAGTTTTATATGAAGATGTCTGATTTTTTTGCATTAACATTCTCCGTGTTTTTAGAAGGAAACAAGTCGGTGAACTTTTACGAGTCTGAGTGGAGAGGTTGAGCTCTCAGGGGCAGAAACTTGGCTCTGCAGTGATTTATTGTTTAATTGAGCTGACTCGTTAAAGTTAGCTGTAATCGATGCCGTAAAAAAGCCTGGCTGTTGGCCCAACTCTGGGTTGTGTAATGCCACAGGTTCAGCATGCAAGCTGACACACCTGAGGATATTAGGCCACACAAAGCAGAACTGTGCACCTCTTTTTGTTCCAGTGTGACACTGCTGAAACAGAGTGCAGAAACCTGAGGTCTGCCTGTACGAGAAAAGAAGGAGAGATTGTGGATTGTGTGTGTCTGGCAGTTTGGTATTTCCTGAAGGAGTTTCCTCCTACCGTCAGAGCGGAACCACCCTGGGCCCCTCGGTAGTCCAGCCCAAAGACTGACCCGGTACTTCTCCCAGAGAGAACCAGAGGATTTGAAGGTGTACAAACATAAAGACGCATTGATAAAAGTAGATGGCAAACAGAGAAGAAGGGTATTATTAAAGCATGAAGGCTTGTCGAGCCAAGACAAGGCAGTGTTTCAGTCTTTTCTTCAGGCTGTGGGCAGATTTCCATCCGTATCTCTGTCAGTGTGGGGTTATTTGTGCTGTGATGCCGATGGCTTGATGGATAGTTGTATCCTCAGCACCTTACAGTAATTTGTTGTCTGTAGTCAGCCCCAGAGATAGTGTGGGACCGGTGAAGACTCTGGGCTAGGATTCCTGCGCTATCAGCAGGCCGTTCTCTGGCCTGACGAGAGAAACCTGCCAGATGGGGAGGAAACGCAGAAGGGGAAAGAAAGAGCAAACGGGAATTGTTGACAGGGCAAGGGAGAGAAAGGTGGGTTATGTCAGCTTGTGTCTCTGCCCCCTCGTCCCAGCTGGACTTGATTACCCAGAGTTCTCTCCTGAGTGGCTTCAGGAAACAAAAGATGCACAAAGGACATTTCAGGAGAGGAGCAGAGGATCTGGGCTGCTCTGTGCTGCTGCTACATACTCATTCCTACAAGTCAGAAATGCAGAAAATCTGTTTAGAGCTGTTGGCTGTTGTAAAGACTGTGGAAACATGGTCATGGCAAAAATTAATCTTTGAGTAGGGTTGTGTGGAGCACGTATGAGTAGATCATATCTTACCTGCAGTAGAAGGCAATCAGAGTGATCATGGAGTTCAGCTCATTCATTACTTCTTGTTGTTTTGGGATAATCTAATGAGTCCAGACCAAATAAAGAGTTACAACAGGATATATTTCACAGCCTCTGAACACATGATTGCACTCGGCAGGAATTCGTTCTTAAATTGTCTTTCCTCTGAGCTGACTTTACCTTGTTCCCCATGAGAATTTACCCCTGATTTTCCAAAACTCTCACTGCCATCTTCTGCAGGTAAGATACTGACTGCTCATAAGCACTTCACACAATCCCACTGTTTTTCTGTTTTTCATCAGTTCAGTAAAAGAAATAGGAACAAACTGTGTTTTTGTATCAGTCTGTTTACAACAAAATGCTTCAGATTCAGATGAAAATTGGTTTTTTTTACTAACTGTAGATAAACTGCTGGTTCATTCCTGAAGTTTGAGGGATTTTTATTCCTGAATCACTCACAGAATTAAGTAGCTTAAAAACATTAAATATGGTCAGATATTGGACAGAAACTAAAAGAAAAGCAGCCCAATTATAATAAAATGAATGTTGAAAGAACTTTAGAAAGCCTGAAGGAATATTTCTCATGACCACTTTAAAACAGGAAGTAAATCTATCTGAAGCCACATAGGGGTAGCCTCTTCAAAATAAAACAGGAAGTAAGCCAAGCAGTTAAGAATAAACTAGTTTGTGGATAAAAGTGAAAACTAATGATTAGAACTAAAAACAAACTTTGGAAATAAAAGACAAAATCCTGAAAAACGTCTCAAAATCGTAATCAGAAACCACATAGAGGACAACATGTCAGGCTGATTGACTGATTGACCTTTGACCCTGCCTCTCACCCTGTTAGCAGGCTCGGGAAACATGGAGATGAGGACACTCTTTTCAAAGACCATCATACGTTGACAGTTTCAGATAAAGTAACTCCAGCTGAAACAAATAAGACAATAATAAACTCTTGTATACAAACTTTTTATTTGTTTCAGTTTTAGTCTGAACGGAAACAAATCAAACTGAAAGGTAAACCGGAGAAGTTGTTGGACTTTCAGCTTTGGTGCAGAGCGAGTGTCTGAGGTCTCAGAGTGTGTGTGTTTATAAGTCCGAGTGAGGCGGTGTGTGTGTTGCAGGGTCAGTGTTTCCTGCAGTGTAATCTGAGTCTCTGGTGGAATGTGTGAACCACATCCGACTCCACTCCACTCCAGCCCCGCGACTCACTCAATATCCCACTGTAAACAACCTGACTCTGCCAGAGTCTCTGGAACAGGACAGGTAGAGTCGCTTTACGCCCATTAGCAGACACACACACACACACACACACACCTCCTGAAATGTAACAGAAAACAGGAAACGCTTCAAAATAAGAACACTGTAGTCTGCCTCTTCATTTAAAGGATTCTGCAGCAAGTCTCTGCGTTTCAACCTTTTTTATAGTTTCTGTGTGTGTGTGTGTGTGTGTGTGTGTGTGTGTGCGTGTGTGTGTGTGTGATTTAGACTAAGAGGTTAATTTTGGTGTGACCTCCCTAATGTCTTTCCCTGGCTTGTTATCTTGATTGGGTAATTAATTCTATGGCTGCTCTCCTCAGTCGCCCCACTGTTCACACACTCATATGTCTCTCTTTCACACACACACACACACACACACACACACACACACACACACACACACTTTCGAACTCTCCTGAACTCAAGAACCTCCACATTCCTGTAACCCTAAGGCAGCTCAGCTCTCTTGCATTACTTTTCCTTTCTCTGCCTCCTCTTTTGTCCCTCCCTTCCTCTCCTTCGTTCTCACTCTTGCTCAATTTATTTCTCTTTCCCATCCGTCAGTCTGAACTCCCTCCACCTCCTCCTACCTCCTCCTACCTCCTCCCTCCTCCCTC
>NC_051453.1:508443-538396 GCF_001649575.2 Kryptolebias marmoratus | reverse complement strand
CACCTCCTCCCACCTCCTCCCTTGTTACACCGATTGGCTCGGGAGTCTGACTTTTTTATGTTTTAGACTCCAAAATGATCCCAAAATAAGTTTGGATTTAGCTTTTTTTACTTCTAGAGATTTGAGTCTTTCATTTAAATTAAATTTTTTTTTTTTAATTATCAAAATAAATTGCAAATATAGTACATGTTCTATGAAGAGTTTGTACATTAATATAGCTGCTTATTTTCTTATCTTAATTGCAGAAATTACCTTTAAGAACTGACTTAGTGAATTTATAAAAATTGACACTAAAGCCTGGTGGCCAGGAACACCGTGGAAAATAGCATCTTAGCTTTGAGAAACTGATATTATATATATATATTATATATATGATATTATATATATATTATATATATAATATTATATATATATTTTATTATGAAGCCAGTTGTCTAATTATGAGTTTACATTAACTTTTTTTCATATATATACATATATATCAACTTTTTCCTCTTTTTCAAGCTTAAAAATGTTGAAATATTTTCAATTTTCATTTTGCTGTTTTTTATGTGCAAAATGAAAATACTTTAACATTTAGGTTTAAAATCTAAAAAAATTGTCCTAAAGGATGTTTTTAGTTTGTCCCTTAACCTTGTCACTGGTGTGAAATTAGAACTTTTCAAACAATCTGATAAATAAGAACCATATCTAACCAGATTGGCCACACCTAAAAACAAAATGGAAACCAAACACACCTTCTGTGCTTAGATTTGTTTCTTTGCAATAAAAAAAAGCCCAACAAATATTATTACAGCTTAATTTGGATTAGTTATTTTTTATTTACAGAAACAGATTAAAGTCTGGGTTACTAAATGTAAACATTTATTTTTACTCTATTTGAAAAAATATCTTCATTCAGGGAAGAATGCAGAAATACAAAAATATAAGAAATCTCACCAGACTTGGAAACTTTTTGTTTGTTTCGATTGGAAGATTTTTCCAAAATCCCTTGTGCACGAGTGTGAAATATTGGTTTAAAAACATTTAATTTCCTTTTTAAAGATCTTTTCTTTGGAGAAGGTTTGTTAAATGATAGTTTGAACAGGGCCTGAAATATTAAAAAATGTTAACATCTAACAAAATCATCAGAATAATGTTGTTTTTATATTCATTTATTTAGCTTATTTTAAATGTTTCATATCATTTTATTCATGGTAACGGTGTTAAATGTTGTCACGACATGTATATTTGAAAGGATTGATCACTTGGCTGATGCAGAGCAGAAATACTTTCATTGGAAATAAAAAAGCCAAGAACTGAGTCGTGCAAAACGCTGTCAAACCTCCTTAGAGCGGGACCATTACGCAGTCTGCTTGTTTGTTTTGGTTTTTTATTATCAAAACCCCAAGTGGAAGAAAAGGATATCAGGTTTAACCGATATTTTTGTTTTCCTCCACTCTTACTCAGCACTGCTTGGATTTGTGAGCATGCTCAGTGTGCAGCTCAGACTTCCTCTGAGAGGCAGACAGATTTCTGTTTTCCTCCCCACCTTATCAGTCCATCACCAGCCAACAGATGGAGAGAAGTCTCTCTCAGGTTGGGCTCTCCCTGTTTGGGCACGATGAGAACGGCAGATTATTGGGGCTGATAAGATGAGGAATGTTGCTCGCAGAGGAAACACCACTCTGGTGGAGATGTGGCCTGGAGAGGACTGTTTCCCCCGTCATCCTACACCCCCTCACAGCACCAGTGGTCCTTTCCTCTCCTTCGCTCTTCCTCAGAGTCCCAGAGACAAAGAAGAACGGATTAAAATCCTCTGACCCAAAGCCAAACGAGCATGTCTACTCATCTTCCTCCTGTTTGCCCTTCTTTCGTCTTTCCATCTATCCTTCTTGTATTTTTCCCCCATTCTTCTTCAGTAATACTCATGACAACAGTTTGACCCAAGCAATGCTTAATTAGAAAACAGATGAGAAATACAAATTATCCCAAAAGACTGGGAAACATTTCGTCTTGTTTTTACTTAAATTCTTGACATTCTCTTATAGGATGAATAAAAATTTATACGTAAACTTTTAGTCAGATACTTACAAACACTTAGAGTAAGATATAGTCCCAAATGTCTTCCTAACTTTGGTTGCAACCTGACTGTTGCATGTTTTCTAGATAGCTAGCTAGTTAAAACATAATTTTCTCTCTTCAAACTAGGGAAATGATGTAAATTATTATATTTCTTCAGTCATTACTGCCAACCAAAGCATTAATTTTTATTGCCTCATTTATGTTGTCTTTTAGTTTGTAGAGTAATGTTTTTTAAAGCTTACATTTAGCTTCATCTGTTTTTGGAGCAACAAAGAATCATGTCTGCTGAATATTGTGAATGCCTTTTTATTACTTGCATGTTCTTTTCTTACTTTGCTGTTTGCATTTTTGTACGTGTCACTGGACAGTCGTCTCCAGTTTTCTCGTTTATGTTATTTAGATACTTGTTCACACCGTTTGTGGCACAGAAATAAGAATCCCTCAGTCGTGTTTACAGATATTGAGCTAAAGGTTGGTGTGGAAGGAGCTGAAAGTCATCCTCAACACATACTCCATCACTAATTTGAAACTCGATACTAAAGTAGTTGGTGGAAGAAAACTGCCTAAAACATTTAATTTTCTTGATTGAGGTGTCCATATATGCTAGATAAGAAATGTCCCAGCATTCCTCTCTTAGCGCCTAGCTGGATGCAGAGAATGAGCGATACATGCTGCGGGTCAAAGAGACGGGAGGAGGCTGTATGTTATCGTGAACACAGAGAGAGGCTCATAAATATCAATGTGGGAGCTGAAAGCTGCACTCTGTGGATTTCTCTGAGAGCTCAGTCACAGCGATACTTGGATCACATTTATCACCAGATCATAACTTGGTATGTGTGTTTTTACACATTTATTCTCCTCCTAGTTTACACAGTTCTCACTTTTCAGTCCCTTAATGGTGGGTAGTTATAGCTTATATTAATAAGTCTCCATTTGTGTGTTATGAAGGGTTGTTAGTTTCTAAAGCATCAAAGGTTGGTTTGTGGGTGGTTTCCTTCCCTAATAGCATGTTTTTTGGTACCACCGGTCCTTTGATTGCAGATTTAGACATCAGCCTTGACCATAAAAACAAGATTATTCTGCAAAGAAACACATGTTTGTTCATAAAAATGCTAAATTAGTTACCTCCCAAGAATAAAAAGAAATGATTACACAAACAGACTCACTTCCTGGTTCTTTTCTGGCGTAGGTTACAGTTCACCTGCCTCAACGACTTCTTTGTTTAAATCATTAATTAGTTTTTAGACTTTAATAATCAACTGATTTGTTGAAGGAAATTTTGGATTTTGGTTTCTGCACAGCCACTGTGCTTTGACAGAAAACATCCAAGGCAAATGTCCAGGTCCAAAACGCCCACTGATGAGAAATAAGAATGACTGGAAAACTGGTGTCAATCATTTCAACAGTGTACTTTAATGAATTAAATCATAAAGATGGGGGAGACTGGCCAGGTGGGTTTGATGTAGGTGGAGGTGGACAATAAAATGATGTGCACTGCCAAGAATGCAGTTTTACAACCCGTGCACACAGAACTAAGAGCTAAAACTTTGCTGGTCACTTGGTCACAAACACTCAGAGTTCAGTGAGACAGTAACGGTAAATTCACGTATTTTCTCACAATGTTTTTCTCCAATTAGTCTCTCAACAGTTGCAGCTCAGTGAGATACCACCTTTAACAAACATCAGAACAAACCATGAGAATTAATTGGATAATTTGTGGAGAAACTAGTTAAACTTTAAAGACCTTCAGAAGGCCCAGAGGATCGTTGATCCAGACCTCCAGGTTACAAAAACGTCTGGCTGCTTGGAAGGAAAATGCAGGACCATGAAGGGTGGATGAAGACTTATGCATCGTATAGAAATCTGTTGAAACCAGTAAGACTGGGTGTTAAAGCCTGGACAGGCTCCTCAGTGCTTTACTGAGATTACACAACAATTAAGATAAGGCTGGATACATTTTCCTCCCTCTCCCACTCGCTCAGACTCCTTTTTGTGGGCTGATTGTGAAGAATGTTGTTTAAAACTTGTTTATCGAAGGAAAGTGAAGTTTCCCTTTGATGTCCTCTGAAATATGAAACACCAGAACTGCTAACCACTCTCACACACACTTGCCTTTTTCTGCTTCACCCAAACAGACGAAACACACATTTCACTTTTCACTGGAAATGACTTAACTGCAGAGTTTCAACTTGACCTCGGTGAGAGTGAACGTTCACCTGAGCCCCCCTCACCCCTCCCAGCTCTTCCCTCCCTCCCTGCAGCTCTCAGTCTGCAGCTTTCTGCTGACTCCAGGAATTATGATCTCTTTCCCGTCCACAGGAATAATAGAATACAGGGGAGAAGGGGGGAGTCGGGGGGAGTCGGGAACGGCTCTGTGGAACAGCAGTGAGGAGTCCAGCTCCACTGTGGTCACATTGTGCATGTGTCTGCAAATGCACTCAGATCCAGATGTGCAAATGCACCTTTTCATTTCCATAAACTTCACACATTAAAGGATTATGCTTGGACACAGAAACACACATTTCCCCTCAGATATTGGTCATAAATCTTCGCCCTCCTCCAGTTATGTCGACAGTAAACTCCTCGTGTATACAACCACGCGACAGGCTGCGGATCTCTCTCCACCAGAGCCTCTGGGCACTTAACACTATCGGCAGTCAGATCCAGGCACTCCAGTGTGTTTGGAGTGTGTGTGGAGTGTGTCCTCAGCCGCGTAAATATTTATCACACGGCTACCCCTGGAATTTTAATGAGCGCTGATGGAGAGCAGTCAGCACAGCCGAGCCGGAGGAGAGGCCAAGTGACGGAAAGCGACACTTTGGGATGTTGTGTTTTGGCTTTTTAATATCAAAATAAACCCTTCCTGATTATCTGTGGACATCGTGGCCCTGTACGCAGGAAATGTTGTCTGCTGCATTCACACCTTTCAGGCAAAGGATTTGGTGATTTTTGAAAGTCAAGACTTTTGTGTTTGTGTGGACAGTAAAAACTCAGGTTTGGGGAGGAGGGAAACCACAACAACAATGGTGTCATTTTAACGCTTTTTTATTTCTTTTATTTACATCTGGCAGTATGTGCTTTGGCTGTCCACACAGAAATGGTGTGTAGGCCAAAACTGCAAAAATGTATATTTACTTGAAGAATTATCTTGTTGTTATGATCAAGACCAAGGCCTAGTGGTACCAAAAATCAATCTATTAATGAAAGCAACCAAACACATAAAAACTTCAGCTTTGCTGTCACCACGGTAACCGTTTAGCTAACACAAACACCCAGCGAAGGATCCGAAATAAAAACTGGGAGTCCACCACAACCATTTCAAGTCACACGGTTAGGTTGATAAAAATGTAGCAACAGACCTAAACCCAACTAAGCTTCCCAGCTCAGTCGTTAAACAGCTGAGTGAATAATCCTGGCATCATTCACTGAAGATGGCAACAAGTCAGTAAGAGAACCAGGAATAAAAAAAGACCATTTTAAAGAGGCTGAACCTCTCAGAAGTAAAGATGGGCAGGGGTTCACAAACCTGCAAAAAGCTGCAATTAATTTAGTTTCAACATCTGATATGTTGACTGTGTTCCACTGTGAATAAAATAAGGGTTTATAAGGCTTTTAAATCATTGTTTTCTCTTTTTATTTATATTTTACACAATTTCTTAACGTTTTCAGAATTATTTTCAGCGTGTCAGGATATCCCCGTGTGTGTGGGCGTGTTCATGTGGTGTACGTACTCGTCAGGGTGACAGGGCCACCCCTTAGAGGTCACTTAACACATTGTGTGGAGGCCAAGCTGCATGGGGAGTCAGGGAAGGAAACCTGAGCTGGAACTCTCACAGCTCCCTCCTCGCGCACACACACACACACACAGAAAGAGGCACACTGGACCTCACCTTTGACATCTGACTGGGAGTGGCTAATAACTGTCTTGGATTCCCAAAGACCCAACAGCTTACAGCACCAATGCTTTATTGGCTCGATGAAAACATGAATCCCCTGTTTCAAACCCTCAGATCCTCGTTTACTCTCCAGGAATTCTCAGAACCGCTTAAAATACTCGTTGTGAGCAGCCAGCGAACGACGAGGATCTTTATTGTGTGACAGTGTGTCCCCACCTGCACACACACCTGTTGGCACCGAGGCCTTCATGTTCCTGCAGACGGATCGTTTTTCATCTTCTCATCACCGCACTGGCACTGTTATAAAAAGCCCGAGATCAGGGTTGAGTTCTTCCTGCCACGGTCCCAGCAAGGTCAAAGATCGTAACATCTGGGTCTGCTTGGAACATCTGGGTCTGTGCGGGGGACACACAGAGAGGCCGTGGGCTCCAGACTTTCACAGCGTTCTTCTGCGTTTTATCTGATTTCCTTTGAAGTCTGTGCCTTTGCAGACTCATGTCCACTACTGTACAAATAACAGAGACGCTACTGGACTTCCAGAACCACATCAGAGTTCCCAGCATGCATCCCTCAGAGAGAGGCAGAGGAAAGTGTCACGTTTGTGGGGAATGTTTGATCCGTCTCCAGTAAGTGGGAAGCCTTTCAGTCAGAAGAAAAATAAATGCAGTTGAGGGACATTTTTCCACCTACAGTACATGCAGTTGTAATGTGTGTGTGTGTGTGTGTGTGTGTGTGTGTGTTGGGGGTCAGCCCCTGTGTGCTCTGTGATTTATTGAAAGGCCTTGCAGTGATACCAGGATTCCTTTGCGTTAAATGCCTGCTCTGAGGGCCTTTTACTGCTTCTGTGCTTTATGGAGCATGATCACACTTTATTTGTCTCTCACCTCCACATTTCTGAGGATTGTTTTTATGGCTTCTCAGCTTTATTACAGTTGATAGCATCAGGAACCCTTAAAGGAAGGAGATACGAGAGATGATGGGTCACATCCTGGAGAACCTTACAAATTAACCAGCATCCAGTCTTCAGAATCATTGTTTGATCTAAATATTAAAGCAGTCATTCTCTTTGTGTTTTTGTTCTGTCCAAAGTACATACCCAGTTTGTTTTTCTACGTTCTACTTCCAACCAAATAAAAACAATCCAAAGTTACAGTGGTTTAAATTGCTTTTAATAAGACATTAGTGACAAAGAGTTTTGTTCTTTTCCTGTACGGTAGCCAAGAGATGATTCCCCTTAAGTTTTATGTTTGGTAAAAACAAAAAATTAAATGTTGATTTTACATTTTATCCAAGAGAATAGCACAGTGTTTGGTGGGTTATCTACCAGAGGAACAACACTGTTCTGAAACAAATGTTTGCAACAAGCTACAGGAGTTAGCAGACGAATCACTGCAGAGGCCAATAAGCAGCTAAATGATTACTAACATCAGCATTTTGGGCTTTTGGGCTTTATTCATAAATAAAAAAGCTGGTTGCAAATTGGTTGAAACTGTCGTGAGTCCAGAGAAAAGGTGTCAACATGTTCACGTTTTTATTTCTGTGCTTTCAAATTTAAATAACCTAAACTGATATGTTTAGTATTATTATACTGTTATATTATTAAGGCAGCTAAAGTAAGAGTAATTGCACTTTTTGTTTTTAAATAAAAGCAAATAAATCATTTGATGCATTTTTAAATTTCTGATTCATGACCTTGAAAATGTGATGTTTCAGCTCATCCCGTCAGAATCTCAGACCTGTGAGGCCTGAGCTCCTCCTGCAGCTTTTCCTTTTTCTTTTAAACTATCTTCACCTCCATAGTCTGAAAAAAATGCAACACATTCTGTTTTTTTCCCAAACTTTTGATTGAAATGTGCTTCGAGGCACGTGTTCTTTCTTGTGACTAATCAAAAGTTAGTTTAAGCTCACTTGAAGACACAAACCGTTCCTGACAGTGTTGAGTCAGTGGGGCAACATTTGGACGCACGTCAGACTCATCCGGTAATCAAACACTAAAAATAAGTTTTCTCTTCCAAAGAAAGCAGCGTTTAAAAGTCGGACTGTGTCGGTGGTTCACGTTGTGTCCCAATGGGGCCTCCCTGTTCAAAAATGGGCAAAATAAATGAAATAATGTCAAACGGTCCCCATTTTTCACCAGACTTTCTACCATTAACAGCTCAGAGTCTCATTTTATGGTTGTCCCTCATTGTTCCTGTCCTGATTTGTCCCCTCAGAGTCCTGGACCTGCAGGTCGGTGTCTCGGTCTCGGGTGGAAATAGATCTTATTGTCGTTTAAAACTTAAAATGTGCCTCCTGCTCGCAGATTGAGCGAGGCACTTCGTCACGGCTCATTTTCAGCTTTTCGTCCATCATCGATGCTCCATGTTTTCAGACACACGGTTCTTTAAACAGGATGTGCCAAAATGTTGGGTATGGTTCCAAATCGGATCCATATGAAGATTACATTGTGGCGGCATCTGTTAGTAGTTCGTGTTGAATTATTCGCTACATGCTCTGTTTGGGGAGAGTTCATTGGGCCGCAGAACGCCCTGGTTAGCAGTCTTTCGCTGAGCGGCGCTGTGCGAGGGTGAGATTGTCTGTCACCTGCAGAAATCCTGCTTGACAAAGACCAGATGCTGGATTAACTTCCTGGATGCTGAACTGGGCGGCTGCGTGCTCCGAAGGCAGACTTAGCCGGCAGGAATCTGATTTCAGCAGATGTTCTGCTGAAGTCAGATGGAGATTTCAGAGGGCTGACAGCCGTGATGACAGGGATGATGATTAAAATACAGGGCACAACTCTTGCTGCTTCCTTTTAGCCTTATGTAGCAGTTTTTAATATAGTTCCATTATATAATCCCAGCACACCAACCTTCCCAGGGCTGTAGTGTTAAGTATCCTTTACTCTCCCATCAAAGTGCTTTGTCTTAATAAAGTGTTTCGACTGCTGAATATTTCCTTTGAGTTCATGGGTTTCATGCAGGATTCAGGAACTCAACAAAACCCCAGAAAGGTATTTTAGGGGTCAGGAGGTAGAACTTCAGCGGTTCTGATTGGTCGGGAACTCCCAGCATCTTCCTGTTTGTGTCGAGCTGCCTTTAATCTCCACATTTGCTCTGATAATTATTACTTGTTGTTAAAAGTCAGCTGTTCAGTCCTGGTTCTCGAAGCGAGGAACGCTCTGGTGGTCGGATGAGGTAAGACAGGAGCGAGCAGAGGCTGAAAGCTGCCAAACGTCCTCGATGCAGCAACACAAACACTCTTTGTTTTTCTCATGTAAAGCAGACTAACTGCTCCTGCGTTCTCCTGAAACTTTACCGGAGCCCAGCGCTCTGCAAGTGAAAGCTTTATAGTTTATTGTAAAAAGAATGAACACGTTCCAAACGAACCTCAGAGATGTTTGTGGTTGATCATGTAATCTGCCTGTGTCTCAATGATCCATTTATTTTTTACTTTTTGCTGATTTCAGCCTGTTTGGCTGCAGTGCTGCTGTCTGTAAAAATCTGGGTTATCCTCTTTATTTTTACAGCTCTGAGGTCATCTTGTGTTTAAAATGCATCTTTTTTCATCATCAGATATTTTAAATATGCAAAAATTGAAAATAAATGTCC
This sequence comes from Kryptolebias marmoratus, assembly GCF_001649575.2. Classification (NCBI taxonomy): domain Eukaryota; kingdom Metazoa; phylum Chordata; class Actinopteri; order Cyprinodontiformes; family Rivulidae; genus Kryptolebias; species Kryptolebias marmoratus. Next base: position 528,846 of record NC_051453.1, on the reverse strand, counting down.
CCTGTTGGTTCTAAACCTTCCCCTTTCTTGTTACCTGAACAACCCCCCCCCAACGTTGTCAGCCCAGTGGGAAACTTCTCTACAGGAGGATCAAGTCTGAGATCTTCAGTTCGTTTTACTTCTGACCTGCAGCTAAAACGTCATTGAAGGGATTGAGGTGAAGCTTTATTTAACCTGGAGGACGTGAAAACACTGAATGTCCAGTTTGTTTGTGACTCAGTTCGACAGAGAAGAAGCTGTGAGTCCAGTTGGTTTGTTTCCTGTCTGTACAGAGGAGACACACAACAAATAAAAGGCTCAAAATGTTACATTTATGGTCCTAAATAAATCCTAAAGCAGGTGAGCTGCTACTTCTAGTGTTCGTGACCACTTGTTTCTTTCATGCCAGCTCCATTACAAACCCTAATCAATATAATTATGAAGCAAGTGGATTATTTCATGTAATTGTGGACTAAGTCGGCTTGTTATAATTGCGCTGCGCTCCATGATAAATTGTGTCTCACTGCTGCAGGTAATTAGTCTGAAAATGCTTCCAGTTCTGGCTTGGGTTGTGAGTAACATACAGAGCTGCTTGCCCCGCCGCTGCAGACGCAGGAGGAAAGCCAAACAAGAGAAGAGGCCGCTCACCCGGAATTGAACCGGGTTTTCAGCTCGGGCCGGATGATCTTAGACCGAACAGAGTCAGAATCGGCCCATACTTGTCCCCTGAGTGTGTGTGTGTAATCAGAAGAGTGTGATTAAGCACAGTGGAGCCTCCCTGAGATGTGGGTCCCTGCTTTCTAAAAGGCTGAACTATGCCAGCGCCGCTGTGAGCGTTCCTCTGTAATAAGATCAGCCATTTCCACGAGGCTCGGCACCAGATAACAGCTCTCTGCTCACACGTTCCACCGACTACTTCAGAGCTTCACAAAGAAATTACTTGCTGTTGGTTTTTAAATATATTCTCAGCATCTTCAGGGTGAAATCCATCTTATCTTCCAACGGCAGCGAAAAACAAATCCCTGCAGGGTCCAAAGTCCAGTGGATTAAATCACTGTTACACCTCTGCTAAAAACCAGCAAATAAGAAAACGTTGTGAATGTTAGATTTGCAGATTACTCTACCTTTTCTCCCTGAATCCTCCTGATTAAACACACCTTCTGTGTGAGTGTGTGTCGTCTTTAAAACCCCGGTGATCACATCCAGATTACATCATGTGAGATATGTAAAATGTGCACACATGCTGGATCTTGTCTCGTGGATCCCGTCCAACTCAACACTTCCTGTGAACTCTTTGTTGATGTGCATGGCTTTTTTATTGGATTTATTGTTTTATCTTGAATAAATTCAAGACAAAACAAGTTGTTTTTATCCCAGGTAACTCATGCAGCTGCTGCTTTAAATAAAAGAAAAGAAAATGTGTCTTTGTCGAAAAGTTTGGAATGAACTTTAGGATGAGTGAACAGAAGGTCTCCTGAGAAAAGGAATTGAAAAAACTTTATTTGTTCGGCTTCTTGTGGCCAACATCAGTGTTTCTGACATGGATATAACCGGGTGATGAATGACAGCTGAAAAACAAAATCCCCAGAAACGTGGAAATAAAAGTCGGAGAAAGACAGGGAGCTTTAAAAACATCAGGCTTTGGTGGTCTGAGGCAGGGTCTAACTGGATGTTGAACCCAGAGCACAACCCGACGGGGGGAGGAATGAGTTAGGGCTTGGAGGAGAGGCTGAGTGGGGAGTCCTGGGCTGGGGGTTACACCACCAGAGTCCCACAATTCATCATGCTCTGGCACTGCCGAGGGCTGTCTGGACAGATCCGAGGTGGGGAGCCTGGAGGGGGAGACTCTGTGACCTCCTTTTTCCCCAGGAGAGGAGATGGTGTGTGTGTGTGTGTGTGTGTGTGTGTGTGTGTGCAGAGAGAACGACAGAGAAAGTCATCATCACCCTCCATCTTCGAGCATCCAGCTGAAGAGTTAAGAAGTGGAGCAGCATTCAGAGAACGTCTTCATGTCCGTCAGATCAGACATGACAGATTCTTTGTTTTTCTTTCTCTCCCTCCTTCCCTTCCTTTCTCCCCCTCCTCTCTTCTCTCTTCTCTCCCTCTCCCTCCTTCCCTCCTTCTATCCTTCCTAACAGGACTTCCTGCAGGGCGACAGCACCAAGGCGTACGAGAGGCTGGGCTGGAAGCCGAAGGTAACCTTTGAGGTGCGTGACTCTGGTTTGAAACACACCTGGCCGAGCCGAGATCACCTGAGCGACACGGATAGAATCAGACGCTTTTATGATGCGTAACGTAACCACTAAAAATAAGACCTTAACACGCTTACATGTTGTTAATTTATCTGTTTTCTGCAGGAAAGGCACTCAGTCTCTGTGTTACTGATCCAGCAGATTATTTACATTTTTCTTTACGTCATTTTTAAGATAAGAAGAAATCACACAAGTTTATTTCAGATCTGTGAGATTAAATATTTTACATTTAAAAAAATAAATAAATAAATAAAGCTCAGAAAGAAGATAATAAAAAAGCAAATAATATGTATTTATTACAAGCAATAAAAAAAGAAAGATCATGTGGATAATGTGTATTTTAAATGCACTTCAACACATATTTGTTCTATTTTTTTTCAGCTTAAATAAACAGATGACTTTAAATAAAATAATATTATCACTCAGTAAAAGTCTTGTTAACCTAAGACTTTCTGCATTATATTTGATTCTCTTTAACCTGTTGTCCTTTTTCAAAGCACTCGCTTTTCTTTTTCTTTTTTTTTTATATTTTTATTAAATAAAACAATTGTTCCACTTTACAATAAGGGAACTCTTATAAATAGGTAAAAACTAGTTAATATTCAGTTATTAAAAAAGCTGCACAGATCTAATAAACCATTATTAGGCAGTAAAATATAAGCAGAAAACATTTAGAAAAAAATATATAAAAAGAATTAAATCCCACAAAAGTAATCTGAGTAACCAGCAAAAAAATATGATTATTTAAGTAAATAAAAGTTTACCATTTTAGGTGATTTATAAACTCCTGAATAACTTATATTTTATAAAAGTTTATTGTAAAGTTGAACAAATTAATTAAATTTTATTAATTTCTCAGAAACAGTGAAATAAAAGCTCTGCAGCAAAAATCCTGATTAAATCAGATATTAGTTATTTCTTTATTATCTTTTCTGCCAGAAGCTGTTTTATTATTTACACAGAAGAAAAATAAATATAGGAAGAATTTGCAAATAGAATATTAAATTGTTGCGCCCTTATTTTGGAGCAGGAGTTTTTTCCCTGCAGCAGGAAGGGAAGAAGAAGAAGAGAAGGATGGAGGCGGCTCATCTGAAACCTTTCTGTCTGCAGGCGCTGGTCAAGGAGATGGTGGAGGCCGACGTCCAGCTGATGAGACTAAACCCCAACGCCTGACGTCACAACCGTCAGACTTTCCTCCTTCTCTTCTTCCTCGGGTGAAGATGAAGCCATTGTGTCTTTTTCTTCTTCTTGTTGAATTTTCATTTAGTTTTTTTGTCTTTTTTCCACTTTTTTTATTTTGTCATGTCATAATTTATGGTGAATAGAGTTGATTAAAGGGTCTCACTTTAATTTTGTTCTTTTTAAAGAGGAACAGAAACGAATGATTATTGATTATTTTATTTGATTTAATGAAGTTTAATCTGTTTTTTACTGTTTGTTTTTTAACTGAAACATTTTGAATAAGGGCTACAGAGGTGAAAATAAAAACAAAAACATTGTTTGTGTCTCTTTTTTTGAATGTTTTTATTCTAAAAAAAGAAACCTGAAGGAATAAAAACATTAAATCATTTTTTCTGTGAGCTAAACTCAGTTTGTGCAGAGATTAAACCCTTTTTTCCTCATTGCTTGTTCCAGATGTAAGTTTATATTTGTTTTTTGCAGCAGAAAGTCTGATTGCTGCTGGTTTTACTCCCGGAAGCTGCAGATTTTCCTCATTAAAATGCTGCTTTATTTAATCAGAATTTAATGAGCTGCCAGCTTTTCTTCCTTTAAACAGATTTTATAACATCCGAAATCTCACTAATTAAAAAAGAACTTTATTACATTTTTATTTTATCAAGACTGTATTAGTTTGGGTTATCTTGCAGGTCGTGGCTCTGTTCATTAGATCATTTCTTCTGTTTGAGCACCGCGGGAAAACCGAGTTTTATTTTAAAAATTCAAAGAAATAAAAGTCCTGCATTCGTTCAAATCACGTGACTGAGAGGAAGACGCGACATTTGATGGAGCAGAACTGTTCGGCACCAGAACCATGCAGATGTTCGGACCGGATCTCGTGCCTCTGCTGATGGTTTTCTGATTATTAAACTTCTTATTTAATCTATAAACGAATCAAATCAAAGCAGCCGTATCTCCACCTTCCATGTGTCTCTGCTCCTCTCCGATGGTTCTGTTCGGGTCTCGGTCGGGACCGTCTCGGGCTGCTTGTTTGTTTGTTTGTTTATTTGTTTGTGTTTGGACAACACCTCCAGGCGAGGCGTTTCTCCGGACTCGTCCTGGACGTGTTGGCTTCTGAGCGCGGACCCGGAATTGGAACCAGATGTGGCCCCGGCCGCGTTCGGGCCCCTGGACCCCCACCCAGAACCACCCATTAAAGCTCGTAGCCCCACGCAGGTGCACCGTGGCCCCCTCCCTCCCTCCCTCCCAAACAACAACTGTGCTCAGGTCTCCTGCTGCCGCACAAAAACAGAAGAAAATAAAAACCTTTCTTCAGATTAAAGAGATTTAAATCTTTTTTTGGAAATCTTAAGATGCGTCATTTGGGGTAAATCTAATTAAACCAAGTAAAAATAGAAGAAATCTGTTCTTTTCTGTCAGATTAAAGAGCTGCTGCAGTCAGTTTGTCTCATTAAACAATCCTGAGCTGAAAAGGCTAAAGTTGTCCTCCAGTTTCATTTAATCTGGTTTAATTATTCCCGTTTTTATTTATCAGCCTAAAAAAATATCCTTCAGGGCGGATCCAAAATAATAAAAATATAAAAACCTGAAGCTTTCTTTCAGTTTTAATCCGTCTGAGATGTTCGGATTTTTTCTTAAAGACAGAAAACAAACGGGTCAGAGCAGAACCGGATCCGGGCCCAGCCGGACACCGGGAGGAGCGGAAACACGTCACAGCCCCTCAGGTCAGTTTTCCTTCATTTATTCAGATCTGTCATCAGTTTACTGCAAAGATTAGAAATAAGTTTCATTTGGGCCCAAATAAGGGGTCACCTCTGAAACTATCAGTGTTTCTTTCTTTTTTTAAATAAACCTGCAGAAAACAAAATAAAAGCTCAAATGAAACGCGTCGCTTTGATAATTTCCGCAGCATCAGCTGCGCTCCGAGATGGAAAAGAAACATTAAAGGTGTTTTTTTCCACCTTTTTTCAGTGAAATAAAAAAATCCCCTTTTTGTTTTTACTTGAAGTGTTTCCTCTAAAACTTGCAACCAGCACGAGGCGGATTCTGGAACACACCTGTGCACGCGCTGTCCCTGCAGAGTGAAACCCTCCGACACAACATGGCAGCTGGATTCCTCCACGGAGCCTCCTGGCCGCGCGCGCAGAGTCCTGCTGCAGGTAAGACGGTGACAGCTCTGACCCCCCAACCTTCCCCCACCCCCGAATGAAAACTGAACCCGGCCGCCAGTCAGAGAAACGTCACGATCAGACCTCAGGCAGCTTCCCGCGCGCAGCAGGTTGGAGTTTGTTTTAAGGCTGGAGGGCCTGGTCTGACACCCCCCCCCCCCCACACAGAAACACACTCAGACACACTCTCTCACACTCACACACACACACACACACACACACACACCCGGAATTAAAATCATTTCTCTTCACTCAATCTGAGGCACACAGGCCAAAGAGGCACGAGGCAGCTTACAGTGCAGTGTGTTTACCCCCAACACACACACACACACACACACACACACACACCGTGAGCTCAGTTGAAGCCTGCAGGCTGCTGAACTACAGAAAAGAAAATAAACAATTAAACCTCTAAACACATTTCACCTCCAGTTATTATTATTAGCAGAAGTGAAGGAAGGTGTAGCAGTAAGACAGAAAATTATTTTAAAAGATTTATCTCTTAAACAAGACGATTTGCGGTTTTCCATTAAATTTTCCTGGATTTAATTAAATATTTCTTTTAAAATAAAGAGCAAAATTCACATTATTAATATTATTTTTATTATCGTTTCTTATTTCGAACAGAATATGTTTTAAAATGTGTTTTATTTAATTTTTATTTTAAATTAATTTGTTAATGTTCTTAAAAGCAAATAAACTTTAAGGTTTGTCAACAAAAATCACCTCTGATTATTAATATTATTATTATTATTGCTGTTAGTCTTTTTTTTACTACTTTTAGGTCAAAATCTACATATATTTCTAACAACATGTTTCTTTATTCAGTTCTGATTTAGATTCATATTTTATTAGTTTATTTGTTTAATATCTACAGGCAAATAAATAAGTTGTGAAATCTGGAAACAAAAGTCGTCTCTGGTTGTTTAATATTAATAGTAGAAGTGGTGATTTTAGTAGTATTACTACCTTTTTTTTACTTTGGGATGTTTTCTTTTCTCCACAGGACGTTCTCTTCTAACATCTGCCCGGATTCTTTAGATTAAATCATCAATTTAAGGTTTAAAAGCTGCTTAAAGCTGAAGATGAAAAATAAAACATTAGAAACTTAATTAGAAACTTTTAGGAGTTGATCACCGAGGTGTGTGTGTGTGTGTGTGTGATGGGGGGGGTTGGGTATTTAAAGTAATGGAGGAAGTAAAAAACTAAACTGAACACCTGGCTGGTTCTGGTTCTGCAGAACCGAACCGAGCCCGTCCGTCAGCAGGCCGCGCGCGCCCCGTGCGTCAGCGGGGACCTTCAGCTCCAAACTTCCTCCAAACCAAACAAGAGCAGCTGCAGCTTTCTGGAGCCTTCGAATCCTCCACGTGCGCCTCAGAATGACCGGCTTGTTTCTGCTGCCGCACGTGAGCGTGTTTACCGCAGGTGTTTACGCTCACGAGCTGAAAATAAACAAGCTCCAGGTGAGTCTGAACCGCGCAGAAAGAAAGTTTCCCTGAAACAAATCCCAGCTGCGGTGAATAAAATGAAACAGTTTTTTGTGGACTTTTTATCTGCTAATCGCTGCATCTTTTCTAAAATGAGATTTTTAATCTGATTGTCTGAATCCGTTCAGCGTTTGGTTCAAATGATTGAACAGATTATCTCTGATAACCTGTGGGGATATTTTCAGGCCTCTTGCAAGATTTTCAAATCTAATAAATCAGTCAATTTAAAACCAAATAACGGCGCTTTATTAAACAAACAAAAACAAACTGTAATGCCTTCAAAATAGTTTTGAACAAATAACAGAAGAATAAAATAAGTCAGTTTGGCTACAAAGTTTCCCCTCTACTGTTTCTGTACAACAACAAAAATGGAAATCCTTTCAAAGAAAAAAGTGATGGTCCTCAAGATCCAACCACTTCCTGTTCCTAAAAATAAATTACTATATTAGGTTGAAATCTTTACAGTTTAAAGCTGATATCTGAAGGATTCTGGAAACTTACGTGTTGTGGAGTTACACAGCTCTCATGTCCATGTGGAGAGTAAATGACAGCCGAAAGTACAAAAATAGAGAAAATATATATTAGACTTGGTTTTCAGAACTTGCTGCAGTCATAAACAAACGCTCCTGAGGTTCGGTACAGGGACTGTCCGGACGGGAAGGCCATCTGACAGCTGTTGTTCCCGTTCACCGGGGATCCGTTCAGCCCGATCCGCTGCGACTCGAACATCTCCCGGACAGAGTGGAAGTTCTGCTGCTGCCCCGGGTAACCCGGGCCCAGGTGGCCCAAGTCCCCGTACCAGGACGCGAGCCGGCCCTGGTGCGTGTGGTGGCCCTCCTGGCCCGCCTGGCTCGGGTTCCCGTGCCCGAGCGGGGACGCCGTGGTCGTGGTGATGCAGTAGTCGGGCAGAGCTTCCTCCACCGTGGTGGAGGGGACCAGGTGGCCCCCAGAGGCCCGGTCCCCGGTGTACAGGCTCATGGCCTGCATGTTGCAGTGGTACGTGGCGTTGGAGTTGGACGAGATGAGGTTCTGGTTGCAGGTCGGGGAGCTGTAGGCGGGGGTCTGGCTGGGGGAGTAGTTGAGCGACAGTGAGGGGGCGATACCTGTCCGGGAGGAGGCGATGAGAGGGGGGGAGAGCTCGGCCTGCGGAGAGCCCCGCAGGGAGGTCATGATGTTGTCCACGCTGAAGCCCTGGGCCGGGTTCTGGCCGTGGTGGTGCTCGGTTCCGTCCATGCTGAGGGAGCGGGTGGACGGCACGCTGTGCGGGCTGCCGCTCGACGCGCTGCTGCTGTCGGGACTCTCGATCTTCGGCATGGCGCCCAGGCTCGGGGAGGCGGCCTGGGGCGGCGTGGAGGTCCCGTTCTCAGTCTTAATGTCCTGGATCCGCACCGGCTGAGAGCCCGGCACCGGCGGGTCCTGGTCCCGGGCCGCGCCGCGCGCAGAGGGTTCCTTACTCTGCCGGTCCCGGTCCTCCTTGTCCCTCTGCACGTCCTTCTTCTTGAACCTCCTGCGGCGCCGCAGAAAGCTGCCGTTCTCAAACATGTTGTAGGAGTCCGGGTCCAGGGTCCAGTAGCTGCCCTTCCCGGGCTTCTTGTCGTCCCGGGGCACTTTGACAAAGCACTCGTTGAGGGACAGGTTGTGGCGGATGCTGTTCTGCCAGCCCTGTTTGTTGTCCCGGTAGAAGGGGAACCGCTCCATGATGAACTGATAGATCCCGTTCAGAGTGATCTTCTTCTCCGGGGAGTTCTGGATCGCCATGGTGATGAGGGCGATGTAGCTGTAGGGTGGTTTCACCATGTCCTTGGGCTGGTGCTGGGGGGTGTAGGGTCCGTACGCGCGGGCCATGCTGGCCGGGTACTGCTCGTGCGCCGCGTGTGAGTACATGCTCATGGGCGCAGGCATACCGGTGTACCCTGCGCCGGTTCGGTAGTAGCTCTGCTCGCTGCTGATGTAGGGAACGACCCCCAGAGAGTTGGGACTGGAGACGGAGTAGCGCGCCTGCATCCTGCGCGATGCGTAAAACCTCCCCAAACCGCTCCAAACCTCTCCAAACCTCTTGGCGCGTGTTCCGATCCGCTCTCAGGCCTCTGTTCAGTTTCTGCTGGAAGTCCGGACTTTCTTTAAGCCGCAGTTCGCAGCCGTGGAGCGGAGAGCGCGCGCGCTGCTGCACAGGACATTTAGGAATCTAAACTCTGGAGGAGCACGAGTCAAACACAGCGAGGAACTTTTTTTTCTTTTTTTTTACGCCTCACATTTTTTCTCCCTTTTGGCTGCTCCAGCTGCTCCACCCCAACCCAAATGTTCTCCACCATCCAATGGGGGACGAAATGAACCTGTGGAAAAGAGCACGCGGATAAAAGTTACTACCCCCTCCCTCTTCCTCCTCCTCTTCCCTCCTCCCTCCTTCCCTCTTCAGACATGAAGTTATTAAAATGTTTTTTAAAGGTGTGGCCAAAAAACGCTAAAGGATTCTCTTAATGGGATAAATCTGGAGGCAGATTATTTTACATTTTGTTTCACACAGAGAGCCTTAAAACAACCAAAATGTGTGTTTTTTGTGTAAACATTAAAGATGTAGTGTGGCTGAGAGGCTTAAAGCTTCTGATCTTTTTTCTCCATCGTACAGAGGTGCTTCTAGTGGCAGCTGCCTCTGTGAAAAGGCTCCTGCCTGATTGGAGGCTGAGTTCTTCTCTTTTTGGTCCATTTTGTAATGAAAGTCAAAAACATCCATCCTAACTCACCAGTTCAGAGTTCACATTCAAATGCTTTTGTATGTCAGGAGTGGGACATTTCACCAAGCTGTCCTGATGGTGGACTGACTGCTGGAGCTTTTCTCACCCTGAAGCACAACTTCTGGAAAACATGTCGAAATTATTTATTCCTTTGTCAAACCGCTTTGACTGAAGTTTGCCCTCAAACAGAATCAGACTCTGGGTTTGGTCCCTTTGTGAAAATGAATTTAAGGCCTGTTCTGTATACTTAATTAGATTGAATTAGATTTAATTATGCGCCTCCTTTGTTGAGGCTGTTTAATCTAAAATGCATTGAATTTTAAAAGCGGAGAAACAACTGATTGTGAGTTTTTATTGGGGGGCAAACAGCTGACAATCAAGTGCTGACAAACAGCACTCTGTTACGTTTAGTTTGATGTCATTTGTGGGATTCTTCTGCATAAAGAAATAACCTGACATCAGGAAATCAAGTCTAAAAGCGACGTTAACTCCGGCCTCCTGCCTCCTGCCGGACCCTGTCTCCCACCTTTCACATCCCAAGAAATGAAATCAGCCACTGTTTGAATAATTTCAGATTCAGCAAAGATAAATCCTTTGTGTCAGTGGAAAGAAAGGTGAACTCATCAACGTGACTCCCTGGTAATGTCGGATTATTTAATCCTGTAATTAGGATCAGGGACGGTCCTGAGTGTGAGAAACTCCATTAGCTGCTGGGAGCCTCTGAATAAACAAGACGGACATGAAAGAGTGAGGAGACCCCCTCCCCCCTCCCCTCACCCTGCGCTGCGGGGGAGGAGGGGGGAGGAGGGGCTGTGGAAACTAATTAAAGGTTAAATGAAGATCATTTGGTCGAGCTGAGTGAGGAGGAGGAGGAGGAGAAGGTGAAGGTCTCCACATGTTCCTCACACACTCACGGGAGCCTAACTGTCCCAACAAAACACATACTTCTTCTTATTATTATTATATATACATATATATGTGTGTGTGGTTTTTGTTATTTGTGTGCAGTTGTTGTTATATGTGTGTGTGGTTTTTGTTATTTGTGTGCAGTTGTTGTTATATGTGTGTGTGGTTTTTTTGTACTTATAGAAACTGTTTTTAAAGCTTCTTTATGTTTGTTTTAAACAAATCAAAAGAAGAAATGAAATAATGAACAGAGAAAAATAGTTTTTGTTAAAAGAAAAGAAAAACAGCATTTTTATCAGTTTATTTTGCTTTTTGCAATAATTAATTGATTGTTTTTTAATTTTAGGTAAAAAGAGAATTGCTACAAAAATAAAATACTAACCTTTTATTTACTTTTAAATAATATTATTTATTAAGATGTTCATCACCAACTTTTAAATCTGTGTCAGAAAAGAAAAAAGAAGAGTTTTAGTTGAGAACAAGACATAAAAATGTTTTAAAATCAGTCTGCATGTGGCAGCTGGAGGTCTTATTTGGAAAAACAAAAGATATAAAACCAAACTTGTTTTATTGTCATTTAAAAACCAAAACAGGTTTAATAATAAATATTAAATAATTTCTAAATGCTGAGAATGTGCAGGTATTTTAGGTTTAAAACATGCACCCAAACAGGAAATTCTCTTATCTAAACTATGATTAAAATAAAAATAAATTACAAAAATAGAAACATCACAGTTTAGACCTTAAAATAAATTAAGTGATGTATTTAATGAAATCAAGTGGTTTGAAACTTTGTTCTTTAAATCAACCCGTTTTTAAGGAATAAAATTAATAATAATAAATTAATAATTTTGCTGATTTATGAATTCAATTGATATAATTTGGAGAAACAATCAGGTTTTAATCTTTGTTTGTCCTGAAAATGAACTCCTTTCTAATTTTTTTCTTTAGAATCCAAACGAAGAAGGAAACCTGAAAGTATTCAGCAGGTAGGAGGTCAGATGGGAATTTTCACCTGAGTGTTTCCTTTTAGCTGCCTGTTGTCAGATTTACATGTGTCTGCAGGGACCAAACGGTGTCACCTGTGGGGTCCCGCCGGGCGCTGAGCCGTCTGGACCGGGTCTGGACTGATCCAGGACCCCCGCGGGGCGCAGAGAACATCAGCTGCTGCGCGGCGGGAGTCTGATGGGTTCTGTCCCAGGAATAAAAACAACAACAAAACCATCTCTTTGTGTGAGAATAAACGGAACAAATTACAGCAAACTGACTGATCCAGGAAAGAGTTTATCTGTTAATTATCAAAGATTGATCTGTTTTCTGATTGGAGAACTTTCCCTGCTGAGCCCTGTAGTCTAACACACTTCTGCCCCCTAGTGGCCAGGACCTAAAAGTGCACCATGGACGCATTTTCTGCATTTCAAACACAAAAACAAACAATTCACAAGCCTGTTAAGGTTAGTTTATATTTAGATTCTTCTGTGATGCTGATGCATTCCAAGCAGACAGACTTTCTTTAAATAGTTTAAAGTTTTATGATATTTTTTAGGTTTTAGGGCTGCTTTCCCACTCATTTTCTGTCCTTAAATGTAGCATATGGTGCACTGAGGGCTTAAATTTTTAAAAAAAGAGGACAAATTTTCAAATGTTTTAAAGTGTCCAGGGTGTCCCTGCCTCTCAATGATGGCGGCTGAAGATAAACACCAGCTCACGAGTGGATGGATGGATCATTTTCTAATTTATTTCATAGAAAAAGGTACAGTAACTTGTTTAAATGTTCATTAAAGTGAAAAGTTAGTAGAAGAAGGTATCCAGTGTGTTAGTATACAATATTTAATAAACCAGAAATCAATAATAATTAAAACTTATAAATAGATAAACCAAAATAAACAGAAAGCCTTAAATGAGCTGACAGATGCATCATCCTTCATCGGCTGCAGAAGCTCTCAAACTTTTTACCACCTCAGACAATAAGTTCTGTAAGAACCACCTTCCTGACCAACGTTACAGATCAAGTTTTCAATCTTAAATTTGTTTCTGATATAAACAAACAGATTAAACCCGTAATCTCTGGTCGAAGGGGGAGGTTAAAGTTGTGACGGCTTCGTGCATTAGTTGTCCAGCTCATGATGGTTTCTACTAAAGTTCCATCAGATGGTTCTCCACTGCTGGAGAACCATCAGCTCTTTGAGAACCATCCTGTTGGAGCAAAAATATTCAGAATTAGTTGATGTTTTTCCACAGTCAAAGAAATGGGAACAGGCTGCTGAGAACAAAGAACCCAAAGTTTTATTATAAAACTTTATTCTTTGCTAAGTTGTTCTGTTTGGACATAAAACTGGTTCACCTCTTCAGTTTAGGAGCAGAGATCTGGTGACAGGACTGAAAATAAGTTATAGAAATCATACTTTTTAAAGTTCTGTCTGCTTGGAGGTGTTGAAAACCTTCCAGATAGTCTCAGGCAGCTGTTCTCTCGGCGACTCCAGATGTTTTGGCTCTGATTCGGAGAACTCGGAGAACACGGAGAACTCGGACAGATTAAAGCTGCAGTGATGGCTCGTGGCTTTGACCTTCTTCTTCTCAACTCTTCATGATTACACAACGTCCACTTGAGCTTTTCTTTGTAATACAAGCTGGGGGTCCGGTTTCTCTTTAATTTCTTCTCCAGAAAAGTACATCCTCCCACATTAGAAGCATCACTCGCTTAATGTCCTAACTGTTGATCATTTTAATGAATTTAAACTTTCTCTGTTGCTCGTGAAGCTTTATTAACTTTAAAAAATGTCTCTATTGAAGAAGCTGCTTCTTATTTCAAATGCTGAATGTTTGTAGAAGTAAAACTTCATAGTTTGTGTTTTTGTTGTTTTTTATTAATGTGTTGGTTTTTATATATATTCTACTCAAACAAACAAGTATATTTACTAAAACACAAGATTAAAGGCTCATTGCAAGTAATAAAATCATCATAAAGTGATGAACTAATTCTCATATCCATGGTTAATTGTGCCAACCACCACGTGTTTGTTTCCCTTCACAGCCAGCCTAATGTAGGTCAGTCATGTGACTCCAGCCTCCATGTGTTTACATTAACCGCAGACCCGCATTTCAGAATTGCATATCTATGGATCTGGAAAACTGCTGGAGTAAACTCTTTGATATAGTTCAGGATAACCTTTTTATGTTTGATTTGATACTTTATAACGAGTAGCTTTAAAGTTTGTAACTTCTTTTTCTCTGCTTTAATTGTAGTTTATGGATAATCAATAAATGTGCAAACCGTTAATGTTTTGCAGTTTATTGTGAGAACATAAAACTGCTTTTTGTTGTCTGTTTCCTCCAGGAAGGGTCATTAAATGAAACGGTGTCACAGCGCCCCCTGCTGCTCATTCTGATAAGTCCAGGTCTTCAAAGTGTTTGATTCCTTTGGAGGTCTCATTCCTGTGGGACTCATGATGAAACCCTTCAGCACTTTAGTGCCATCGGCAGCCTTTACGTGAAGTTTTTAATTAAAAACAAGAAGAAAGAAAAAAAAATCCTAAATATTTCAGATTCTTGAAACCGCTCTCACAGAAAGCTCTTCGGTTCTCAAATAAATAGCTGCCAATCATCCACCCATGTGCAACACATTATTCTTGTGTTCGGTGGTTTCAGGGAGGTAAAGCTGGTCTCAAGGCCTCGGAGAGCCTCACAGAGGGCAGTTTCCCCCCTTTTTACCTCAAACTGGACATCTGAAACCAGACAGCTGAGTGAGAAATGCTGCTGGAATCCCACATGAGCTCTGAAGGAAAAACACTCCCAGATGAATCATTTAAGGTGCGTTTAGCTGTTTATATGTTAGACAAAAATGTCTCATTGATTATATTTTGTACAATATTAAACTGATTTCTGGAGCCAAGCGTGAGATTTGTTTGATAAAAATAGGTTTGCAGCTAAAAACAAAACCTCATGTTCTTCTAAAGCTGATAACTGTAACTGTAAGACAAAGAAACTACAAGAAGTGACACAAACTGCAGGACAAAACAGGAAATCTTTGCTGTTAAATGCTGCCCCCTGGTGGACTCCCTGCAAACACGCGTTTATTTTCCTTCGCTTTTTATTTGTAAACCATCATGTTTGGGAGAGTTGTGATGCATCTTTATTAACCTAAACTAAATATATATCAGGCCAAAGAGTCTAAATCCGTGGAGCCCAGTCCTGGTCCTGGAGGGCCACCATCCTGCAGGTTTTAGGTGTTTCTCTGCTGTGACTGAGTGATCTGTTGAGTAGCAGAGAAACACCTACAACCTGCAGGATGGTGGCCCTCCAGGACCAGGTCTAAATCAGGGGTGTCAAACTCCAGGCCTCGAAGCTCCGCTGGCCTGGAAGTTTTAGGTTTTTCTGCTCCAACGCACCAGATTCAAACAGTTTAATGACATCTTCACCAGATCATTGGGTTCTCCAGAAGCACATCCACTAATCAGTCATTTATATCAGGCGTTTTAAAGCAAGAACGCATCTAAAACATGCAGGAGAGCGCCTCCCGAGGAGAGGAGTTTGACACACAGGCTCTAAATGAAGAGCTGCTTTTTTGGGGCTGATCAGTCAGAACAAGATGGATCTTCTCTGGGAGGCTTTAAGCTCCATCCTGACCTGATTCAGAGTCATTCATCTTCAGCTTAACGTTCTGGTGATGCTGCCAAAATCTGCAGAGAAATGCTGCAACAATGCAGACAGTTGTCATCATTCCACTTGTCTGCTTTGACACAGAATCCACAAAGATCACCTCAGAAATGATTGTAAATCTAAAACTGTAGCCTTTAAGTCTTTCTGCAGATGTTTGTCTCATTTTAAAAGCTTTTTGTGCAGCTCGTCTCCTGCAGCATCTTTTCTTCTGTTCTGTCTTGTAATTTTTTTGTTTATATAAATAAAATTGATGTTGACATTCAGATTTCAGTCATCATGACCTGAATGTCCATCATTAAAGCTCACATGGGTTTGGGTCACCGAAGGCTTTGCATCAATGTGACGCTGAAGTAATTTGGCTTTTTTGATTTATTAAGTAACTCCTGTTGACTTTAATGTGTAAAATAAAGTTTTTTATCAGTAGAGAATGTAAACTTGATCTATAGGTTCTTAAATCAGACATAAATTTGCTGTTGAATATAAGTTTGGCCTCTCCATTTGTCACAAAAGGGAAGTGGTTTTTGCGTGCTTTTAATTTGAAATTATCTTAAAGTTTCACCCTGAAGCACTCTGAAATGAGGAACACCTGGTGTGTCTGATGCAGCTGATCTGAAACGAGTCAAAGAAGTGGACAGAAGGTGAGGTTTGTGCACGGACACAAGCTTTCCACAGATCCAGGTTTTGGATTGGACCGGTGGCTGCAGCAGTGAGAGATGTCTGGAATTAGACGAGAGGGTGATGCTCCCAGACCTGCCGTCACAGGTGAGTACCTGCAGCTCTGAACTGTTCCGTTTTGTTCCTGTTGGACTTCTCAGAGTGTCTGCTTCATGTTGGACGGTGTTGGACGTAGGACAGAGACAGCGTTGGTCGTTCTTTCATACAAGGATCAGATAAACGTGGTGAGGCAGCTTATATGACTCAGCTACTTTAAGGAAACATTATATTTAATGAAAGTAACAGGATGAAATTATAAACATACAGAAAACAGAACGCTGAGAGCTGAACGACTTTACTGAAATTTGATCAAGAATGAATTTTAAACTCAAACAGGCAGAACAGAAAGTAAAATTAGCAAAACTTCTCTTAAAAACTAAAATTTGTAAACCCCCAGCTGAAAGCTACAATTAGGAAAACAGTACATAGAAGAAAAAAAACAGTCTGATGGAACTGAAGAGATCTGTGTATTTCTGAGGGGTTTCTTTTCTAAATAAAGCTATATTATTATAACCTTTTGACACATTAACGGTTAAAATGCAACAAAGTCTGCAGAAGTAGTCTGATCAGAAACTTTAAACAGGAAACGGCAGCGCTGATCAAATCAATTAATTTCATCTGGAATAAACTGTTGACATTTATTGACAATTTTACGTTCAAACAAAGAACCAGGACTCGTATGTGAACGCAAAGTTCAGTGTTTACATTTTAGGAGCAGGAGTTTGGTCTGTCTTTTATAATTAAAAAACATGAATATTATAAGTAGCCTTCTCTGAAATAATAAAACGTCTGGTGGACCGTTATTGTGACTTACTGAATTTGAAGCAAGCTGCTGAGGGGAAAAAGTCCAGATGATGCATCTTGTCAGTTGTTTTATTTGCACAAAAATGGACAAAAAATCCCTGATAAACTAGCTTTTTTCTGTTGTAACTTTGAATCTATCCATCCATTTCTTTACCTGCTTTTCTGTCCGTTCCTGGCGGTCGTTGTAAGAGAGGCGGGCGTCCATTTTGGACAGAAAACAAGCTGTCGCCATGGTGCGACCTTCTTACTGTGAGGCGGCAGCTCTGACCGCTGCCCTGTTATGAATATAAATAATGTTTATTTCCATGTCAGTTTTGGTCAAACTGAAAGGGGACTACAGAGCCACATGTGGCCCCAGAGCCACAGGTTGAGGACCCCAGGCTGATTTCCACCCATAGCCACGCCCCGTTTTTGATGAAGACTTTTGCACAGTACATGCAGAAGCTATGTAGAAGTAAATGAGACTTAAATTGACTTTTTAATCTGCTAAAAGACATACAAAGCTGTATTCCTGAACGTCTGACAGGATTTTATTCCAGTTAAATCTGTACAGCAGAGGCAGAAACAGGTTCTTTACTGAGACAAACTTCATCTTTAATATGATCAGAAGTTGATTTCCTGTATGAGTTTCTCACTTCATGATTGCCCCTCCGTGACCTCTGCAAGGGTCGTGCATATCTTCTGACAGCAGCCACTAGATGGCGCTGTGCTGCTGTGAACAGGGGCCTTCAGGAGGTTTCTGCGTGATGCTGCTCAAAGAAAAACCTGAAAGGGTTTTAATTTTCCTTCTGAACATGCAGTAGGACTTTAATTTCACCAGATCCTCATGATGCACAGCAAAGTGTTCAAAACAGACCTGAATGTGTCCATCAGCCCCCTCCTGCTGTTTCCTTCACACTCATTCTGAGACTTAATTAGAAGCAGGAGCTCATCAGAGATTTTTCTTTCTTCTCCTGAGTCACAACTACAAACTTCAGACTTTTGAGTTTTAACTACAAAAGGTTCAAGTTTAGCTGTGATAAAAGAGGAAAAACCTTTTCTCACATGCTGGAACTGTTGAACCATCTGTTTTCAGAAGGTGCTGCTGGGTTTGGACCACATCAGCTCTGTTTACTGAAAATCCCACAACTTTTTAATTCCCAGAGACTCCAGGTCTGCTGCTTCTTCTGTTTATGAAAGATTTTAACAAACCAAGAGAAGACTCGAACTTCAAGACTTTAATTATTCATAATCTGCATGTTTTCATCTAAGGTTTTAAAAACTCTTATAAATGTTTCTGCTTTAGTTACCTGAAGGCTTCATTTCTGTATGAATCAAAATCTCTGCTTCACTTCATCTCCCATTCAACCTTTTTCTAGTATATTTATTTACTGATTTAACAGTTAATATAATTGTTAAAAGAGCAACTTTACACTCCAAACAAACAACCTGTTTTTAACAGTTTTGGTTGAGGATGAAGGACCTAAAATCATAACTTCATGTCTGCAGCGTCTACGGTGTTTTAAAAAAAGGAAATTAATTAACTCAAACATGGTATTTTTCTAAAAATGCAGCTAAAATTTGTGTGTTTTTTTTTTTTTTTTTTTTTTTTTCCTAGAATTGAAATGTCTCATCTGAGAAAGCAGGCTACTGACAGATTTTTAAAATCTGTAAAAATAAAGAACTTTAGCGTCTCTGCAACAAGTCTCAGCTGTAAATTCAAATATAAAATTAATGAAATTCAGACTTTAAATATCTCCTAAGGAAATAAAACATCTGATTTATGCTTATTCTGAAAATCACATCAGGCAGCTAAAATGCTCACAATCAAAACTTCTTCTGCAACAAATGAGACTCAAATATGTGTGTGTGTGTGTCCCTGCTTCAGTGAAGATTTGTAGAAATCTAAAACGGATTTAGAGGAAAAAACCTGTCAGAGCAACAAGAAGTGCTAAAACTCTGCATAGTGTACAAACATTAAGAGAAGCATGTGGAATATAACTAGAGGTGCAGCGAAAAATGTTAAATACTAAATGCAGTGGAAAGAAATTCAGTTTAAATGTTACTAGAAAAAAACAAAAATCGCACAGATGAGCTGGAAGAATGAAGACATTCTGCTGTGTGCCAAATTCTTGTTTCATCGCTGTTTAAAATAAAATTGGAGCAATTTCTGTGTACAGAAAGAATGAATTTAGCCTAATATATTTATATATATATATATCAGCTTTATTGATATATTTACCAAAAATAAGAAGAATTGGATTATACAATAAGTGCCAGGTTTGAAGTTCATGAAAGCCTAACGCGTTTTGTGTGTATTTATACTAAGATAAAACTCAGTTATATGGATTATAAATGTTTGCACGTGGTACAAAGGCAAACATGGAAAGTTTCTGAAACTTCTTTTGAAGAAGAAAGTTTTTCAGGTTTATGAAGGCGAAGTGGTTTTTACCAAAAGGCCTCTGGGGTTTCTTCATTCAGAAGTCCAACAAAAAACATGTTCATATACTGTGGCTGCGCGCGAGAGGCAAGCACGTGAAAGTGGACACAGATTCGTCCACGATTCCTTCAACAATTAAAAAAAGAAGGCAATAAAAAGCAAGATGTCCGCTTGTTGTGGAGCTCACATGACGCACGGTTTGATGTCCTGACACACGCTCTGCGGGTGGTGGTGGTGGTGGTGGTGGTAGTAGGAGCCGCCGGCCGACGGGTGGAAGGACGAGATGCCGTTAAAGTTCAACACAAAGTCCTTCCGGTCGCACACCGACGAGTGGCTCTGGTAGCGAGGAATCCCCACTGTGGAGACAAACAGCGTGTCCGTGAGGCCGGAGCGCGCGCGAGGACAAGTTCAAGGCAAAACATCCAGAAATACAACTGATTATTTATCTGCCATCAAAATAAAACCTTATCTAATTAATTTATAATAATCTGCTTTAATTGAGGTTTTATTTCTATTTAATTTGTAAAAACGAAAATATTTTTGCATTTCCGTTTAAATCTATTTATGTATTTATTTATTTACAAAGTCTACCTGAGGCTGTTTTCCACATAAATAAATATTACATTTCTAAGATTTTTTTTTTTTCGTTATTCTACCTAAAAATATTTTAGCATCAATTTTAAGTGTGTGTGTGTGTGTATAAAATGCGCCAATATATTTTCAGATAGAAAAATTTAAAAATGTATTTATAAATTTATTTCAGAAATCCCTGAACTGAAAGATAATTTTCCCGCTCTGAGCACCTTCTAAAGTTCACTCCTGGAGAATTATTTTTTTTTTTTTTTCTGTCAAATATGAGTTTTCTGTTTGTGTCAGCTTTCTTTTAGATCCATAGTTGTTTTAAAATTCTGATCCTTTTATTTGTCTGTAAAGAGACAGAACCAGAGGTCATAAGGACTCCAGATGTGACTCCAGATGTGACCGTGTTTCAGGGCAGCACAGCAGCTCTCCTCCTCGCGGCCTCGCGCCTGTTCTGACTGACAGGACTGTCACCGCGCCTGCGTCCTCCTCCCAGCCTGAGTTAGGAGCCCCCCCCCACCCCCA